>NW_025894259.1:2312736-2360039 GCF_002878395.1 Capsicum annuum
TTGGAACTGACTTAGGCGGCGCCTAACCAATCGCCTAAGTTTGGTTGAGCGGCGCCTAAGTCAGTTCCAATGCCAAAAACACTCCGTTTTGAGTTATTTTGAGGGTAATTAAGTCTTTTAACACTCCTTACATATCCCTAAACTTAACCCTATGAAATATATAGCTTCTAAACACATTACAACCCTATTAACATCTCAAAGCTCATCATCCAAGAGCACCATAGGATAAAAACAACCAGGGTTGCACAATAAAGCTTGAAGATCAAATTTCAAGGAAATTCCTCCGCTAATCATCAAGAACCTCCCTTCCAAGGTACGCATAGTGTTCATCCACGGATTTCTTTCGTTCGTGGAGTTCAAGGATCAATCTTTAAAATACAAAAGCTTGGTTAATTGTGGTGATATGATCATACCCATGTTGATGCTTGTTTGTTTTGCTATATAATAGTATCGTGACTGTATATCTCAGGTCATGAAGCTCATGACTCATGTACGCATATCATGCTTTCCAGTATACTTATCTCCTATGACTCATACTATGCCCCTATAGATCAGATACATTTAGACTACATTATGTATATCCTCAGTTCAGACCTTATTGGTAAATCCAAACTATTGATATTTTATTCCTCAACTTTCAGTCATGTGTCAAGTTTAGTTTGTATTTATTCATGTTTTAGGTCCTCCTGATTTACTCCTCTAGTTAGCTCTCCTTATGGAATAGTGTAGTGATGAGCAGTTGTTTAGATAAGAGAATATTGTTGCATGCTTACTTTGTACGAGGGTGTAGTTGTGAAGATAGGCTTGAATGTCATGATAAATATACAAGTAAACGTCTAGCAAGGGGTCGTATTTAGAATTTGGGAAAGTACGAAGTGTAAGTGTACATTTAGATCCTTGACTTATGTCAGTCCCCAGCATGTAGCCATCAAAAACTCAGTTGCCAACTCAATTATAGTTTCAGTATCCAGCACTCAGTGGTCAATGTTCATTCCTTGAATTCAGTACTTCTGTACTAGCTATAGGCTTAGTTATAATGTCATCTTTAGTTCAGTAACTAGGTTTGAAACTCAGTTCAGTTCCAGACATGCTTGACCATAGCATTCTTGTTGTCAGTACTCAGTTATCAGTATTTCAGTACCCCAGTTTATAGAATACCTCAGAGCCATGTCGTACGCTTGGTCTCACATTTGAAAATAATACAAACTTTATGAATCCATGCTCAAATACCTTATTATACTCAGTTAGTCCCTATCTCTTAACCATAAAACTCAAAAAAATCTTAGCCCAGCTATTCTGACTAAGTACAGTTTAGCTTTGCAGATCCAGTATTCAGCTATCAGTTATTCAGTTAATCATATAAGTTAGTGTATTTATGAACTCGTGTTCAGCTCAGTTCATGTATCATGTCTCAGTTTCAGATCCTAGCTATTCAGTCATGACTCAGTTCCTAGGTGTCTTGCGCATCGCCTCAATTTTCCTCAGTAGCTCATCCAAGTTAATATTCTTTGAGGGACATAGTGTCCCAAGGGGGAGATACATCATACCCCCAAAATTTCATGACATAAACATGCTGCTCTATTTTTTTTATGAATCCAGTTTGGAGATGAGGTACTCATAAGTTAACCCTTAAACTCTAACTTCAGTTGTATGCTATGTTTTCAAGATTCAGTTCAGATCATGATATTCAGTATATCTACCACGTCCCAGACTTAGTTATGTTCTCATGTTTCCGATCAGGCATATAGAGTAATTAATCTTAAACTTATCGGTATTATCAGTTCAAGGTAACAGTTTTCCTTAAACTTACTCAATTCTCATGTTCATATTTCAGTGCCAAACTTGGTATTCAGTTCCATGCTCAGTTTTTAGTTCAAACTTGATACCTTTACCATTGCATATTCATGAGTAAGTTTAGTCATGAATTCATGCATCAGATATGTGTAATCAGCTCATTAGTACTTTTAGTCATGCATTCATGTATTATGTTAGTCATATAATCATGGATCAGATATGCATGGATTCAGCCTTTCAGTTATGCATCAGATATGCATTCTCATTTTGAGAAAACTCACTTTATTAGAATCCTCAGTCTTATATTCATGAATCAGCTTCTCATGCATCAGATATGCATGTTCAGTATGTTATGCTCAGCTTTTAGTCATTTCAGTTATGAACCCATGTTTTAGTAGTGTATATCTTGTACTTACTTCATCTTATCATCTCTCCCACCTCAGTTAATTTCTATTTGAGGACGAATGTTCCCAAGGGAGAGATATTGTAATACTCCGTATGTTTCTAAGCTAGGAGACGAGCCATTTTTCCTACGTATGAAACCTCCTATCCTGTAATTAACATTTTAGTTCATGACTTACAATGAGTATCCTAGCTATAATATAGCTTATTATGTGTTAATCATGTCCATATGAGTCACTTAAGGTAAAACAAGCTAAGAGTTTTTGAATCCATCAAGTTTTAGTGTTTGATTTCGTAAGGGTCATATTTGAATGAGTATAACTCGATGTTAATGTGTTATTTCTGCATATTTATATCCACCAAATTGTAGATAATTTAATTAGCTTTCCAATGATACCAATTTTGCCTTAATCCAATACCCGAGCGAAAAGTTATGATCATTTTTGTGAGAGACAGCAAGGATAGGCGATTGGTTAGGCGCCGCCTAACCAAACTTAGGTGATTGGTTAGGCGCCGCCTAAGTAGTTCCAATACCAAAAACACTCCGTTGAGTTATTTTGAGGGTAATTAAGTTTTTTAACACTCCTTACACGTCCCTAAACTTAAACCTACAAAATATATAGCTTCTAAACACATTACAACCTTATTAACATCTCAAAGCTCATCATCCAAGAGCCCCATAGGAGAAACACAACTAGGGTTGTACAATCAAACTTGAAGATTAAATTTCAAGGAAATTCCTCCATCAATCATCAAGAACCTCCCTTCCAAGGTATGCTTAGTGTTCATCCACGGATTCCTTTTTCATGGAGTTCAAGAATTAATCTTTAAAATACAAAAGCTTGGTTGATTATGGTGATATGATCATACCCATGTTAATGCTTGTTTGTTTTACTATATAATAGTATCATGACTGTATATCTCATGAAAGTTATGTTGTTAGTTGAAAAACATGATCTTTAGATGGATTTATAGAATGCAAGTATGAAATCCACCTATGTCTTAAAGAATACATGCAAGGTGTTTGATAAAATGCCTATTATGTTAGAACTTCATATTTACATGATTTCATGATATCTAAATAACAAGTTCATGTTAGTCATACACTCCAATATGAATTTCCATGCAAATTATGTGTTGTTATTGTTGTGGTATAAAGCATGTATGATAATCGAGATATAAATTATGTACAAAAAATATATCTATGCTTTCCCTACCATGTTTGAGATGTTGAATAAATACATGAAGTATAATATCCCCAAATCATTACAATATGAACTAAAAGTTACATGTTGTCGTTCCCTTATGCTTGAATGGTTTCCATCCGATTGCTATGAATAGTAGATGTTGTCGGAATGCCCATGATATTATAATATGAGATTTATGACTTGATTATAAGCATTCCTATTTATGATAGATATTATGATGACCATGTACTTCATGAAATCCCCCACTCATGTATTATGGATTTTTATTGATGGTCGTGTACTCAAGAAATTCAAGTTGTGTCAGTTTCCTTCCATCAGATCCTGGGGATACTTGTACCCAAAAAATATAGCTGTGTGCCTAGAGCCATGTCATGTTTTCATGATACTCTCAGTCAAGCCATGATCTATAGAATTCAGTCAGTCATGTGACTCAGGAAAACTCACAAATCTCTGTAATCTCAGTAGTCCGTTAATCTCAGTAATCTCAGTGATCAGTAACCTCAGCAACCTCAGTATTCACAGTCAATCTCAGTAACTTCAGTACTCTCAACTAGTCCTCAGAACTCAGTACATTCCGTCAGTCATTGGAATCCAGTAAACTTAGTTTAGCTCTGCTAAACAATACCACTAGTATCAGTCCAGTTAATCAGTATCAGTTCAGCTAATCAGTTCAGTTCAGTTATTCATTTTAGCTTAGTTATTCAGTTCAGTGTCCTTCAGATGGGAGTAGAAGTTAGCACCGAGTGAACCCAAGGATCGAAACTCACCCGCTAGTTTAGGGTGTGATTCTTAGTAGTTATCCTTGTGTTCCAGAACTATGTAGCCAATGTAGGTTGAGACATTTTAAACTGTCAGATTAGGGTTGATGAGGTGCTTAACCCATCAGTTTAGGGTTTCCACCATTCTCATTTGAGTACCTGCCAGTATAGGGTTCTCACAACTATCCTTACCAGTGGCGCGGTATTGACACCCCTCCAGTCGGGGCAGAGATTGGACCCCAGATTAGCTATTATAGCATATTTGGGGCATGTTAGTTAGATAAATACTTCCCACAGTTTTAGTTACAGATTTTAGGACTGTCAGCAATAGCTACCCAGTCTCAGTAAAGAACTCAGATAGTTCTTCAGATTTTAGTATATCAGGACTGTCAAATACAGTCAACTCAGAAATAAAATTAAACTCAGATAGTTTCCTTCAAATTTATGGACTATCAAATACAGTCACTTATGCTATCTATCACAAAAGTTATCAGAATGCATACTATTAGTACTCAGCTTTAGGACTGTCAGATACAGTCAATCAGACCAGTTCTTCATAATTTGAACTGTTAGAAACAATCATTCCTATATCAGTAATATAGTATCAGTCTCTCAGTATTTAATAATACAGTATCAGATCCATCACTTATTAGTGATTTATATATCAATATCAGTAAACTCAGTCTTTCAGAATCTCATTATCAGTACACTCATGTTGTCAATATTCAGACTCAGTAGTCAGTATCTCCACAAGATCAGTTACAGTTATGTATGCATGTATGTACTCTCACATTCATATCAGTCAGTATTTTTCATGCATATAACCCTTTGCATTTAGCCTACCTCACTCGTATACTCAGTACATTTAGACGTACTAACGCATTTGCGTTATGGTGCTTTCTCTTATGTTACACCATAGGTTTAGAGGCACAAGCTCCAAATCAGTAGTAGATTTCAAGATCAGCAGTCAGAGTTAGACGTGAGTCCTCATCCTTCGAGGACATGATGATTTCATTTCTATTTCAGTTTTCAGTTTATTTTAGTAGTTGGAGTTAGTTGGGGACATGTCCCATCAAATCCTTATTCAGTTCAGTTAGAGACTTTCAGACTAGATGTCAGATTAGATGTTCAGACTTCAGTATTTATGTTTCTTTTTGGTATTGTTATACCATATTTTTTAGATATGTATCAGCATTGAACCTTATGGCCTTATAGTTCATATTTCCGCATATTTTATGAGATATTATGCAGTTTACAGGTACAAATATCAGTCATGGTTAGCTTTTGGTCCTTCGGGGTCATAAGCACCGTGTAGCATTTCGGTTCAAAAAATTGGGGCGTTACAGTTCTCCTGTACTTTTCGTGCAAAAGAAATATGGGTCTCTTTGGATATATATAGACTATCATAAGTTTAATAAGGTTACAGTGAAAAATAAGTATCCTTTTCCTAGGATTGATGATCTTTTTTTTCTGCTTTAGGGTGCTAAGATTCTAAGGTTGATTTTTGTTTGGGCTACTACATTTGATAATTAAGGAGGTTGATATTTCCAAAACTGCTTTCTGAACTTGCTACAGCCTTTATGAGTTTTTGGTTATGTTATTTGGATTGACTAATTATCAGGTTGCTTTCATGGATTATATGAATGGGGTGTTCAGGTAGTTTTTGGATTTATTTGTTATAGTCTTCATTGATGACATCTTGATGTACTCTAAGAGTGAGGAGGATCATGTCAATCACCTCTAAATTATGTTGCAGACCTTTAACGACTAGAAGTTATATGCAAAATTTTCTTGGCTAAGTGTTGTGACTTTTCTCGGGCATGTTGTTTCTACTGAAGAGATTATGGTGGATCCACAGAAAATTAAGGCAATTAAGAAGTGGACTAGAACCATGACTCCAATTGATATTAGGATCATTTTGGTCTTGGTGGGGGTATTATAGAAGGTTTGTAGAGAGTTTCTTATCTATTGTTGCTCTACTAACGAAGTTAACACAGATAAAAGTTAAGTTTTTATGGTCCGAGGCTTGTGAAGGTAATTTTGAGAAGTTGAAGGATAAGTTGACTTCTCGCCAGTGTTGACCTTACTCGAGGGTATTGATGGGTTTATTGTGTATTGTGATACATCTCTTGTGGGACTGGATTGTGTTTTAATAAAATATGGTAAGGTTGTGGCCAATGCTTCCAGGCAACTTAAGGTTCATGAGCGGAATTATCTGACTCACAATTTAGAGTTGGCGGCTATTGTCTTTACTTTGAAGATTTAGCCCATTATCTGTATGGAGTGCGTGTGGATATTTATTCAGACCATTAGATCTTGCAGTATGAGTTTACATAGAAGGAACTGAATCTCAGGGAAAGGCGGTAGCTCGAATTTCTTAAAGATTACGACATGTGTTTGCACTACCATCTAGGTAAAGCTAATGTTTTTGCTAATGCTCTTAGCAGGTTGTCTATGGGGATATTATATCACATTGATGAAGAGAAAAGAGGGTTGGTAAAGGATTTCACAGGTTGGCTAACTTGGGAGTTCATTTATTTGACTCTGAAGATGTAGGAGTTATTGTTTAGAAAATAGTTAAATAATCTCTTCATGCTGATATAAAGGAGATAGGCTTTGTATCCCATACTTATACAAATGAAGGATGAGGTGGATTAGCAAAAGGTTATGGCATTCTAGATTTGGAGAGATGGCATTTTAAGGTATCAAAGTAGGTTGTGTGTTCCTGATATTAATGAGATGTGGGAAAGAATCTTTGCTGAGGCTCATGAGTCCAGATATACAGTTTATCCGAGTTCAACCAAGATTTATCATAATTTAAAGGAATCTATTGGTGGAATAATATGAAGAGATATATGGTGAACTTTATGGCTAAGTATATGGTTTGTCAGCAAGTCAAGGTGGAACATCTGAGGCCTGATGGTATGTCTCAAAAGATAGAATTGCCCATTTGGAAGTGGGATGATTAATATGGACTTTGTTATAGTTCTTTAGCAGTCTCACAATTAGTATTATTCTGTTTGGGTCATTGTAGATAGAATGGCTAAGTTTGCTCACTTCTTGCCCTTGAGGACTAACTACTCAGGAGAGGATTATTCTAATTTTTTCATTCAAGAGATAGTTAAATTGCATGGATCACTAGTGTCCATCATTTTAGACTAAGGTACGTAGTTTTCTTCTCATTTCTAGCTTTTGTTTCAGAAAGGTCTGGGTACTCAGGTGAGCCTTAGCACTGCTTTCCATCCTCAAACGGATGGACAAGCGGAATGTACTATTCTGACGTTGAAGGAATGCTAAGGGCTAGTGTGATTGATTTCAAAGGTAGTTGGATTGACCATTTACCTCTTATTGAGTTTGCTTACAGTAACAGTTATCATTCTAGAATTCAAATGGCTTCTTTCAAGGCTCTTTATGGTAAAAGGTGCAGGTCTTCTACTGGATGGCTTGATATGGGTGAGCCTAGGTTGTTTAGACCTGACTTGTTCACCAATTTATGGAGAAGGTGAAAGTGATTAGAGAAAGACTTAAGACTGCATAGAGTCCCAAAATTTTTATGTGGATGTGAGGCAAAAAGATTTGGAGTTTGAAGTGAGCAATTAGGTGTTCTTGAAGGTTTCTCCTATAAAAAGAGTTATGAGGTTTGGAAAGAAGGGGAAGCTCAGTTTTTGTTACACTGGCTCATACCAGAATGTAAGGAGAATTGGGAATGTCGCTTACGAGTTAGATTTACCAGTGATTTTGACTTTGATTCATCCTGTTTTCCATGTGTCTATACTGAAAAAGTATGTGGGTGATCCTTCTTTGATAGTACCTATCTAGGATGTCGGTGTTATGAATTCTTTGTCTTATGAAGAAGTCCCGATTAAAATATTAGAGAGGAAAGTTTATAGACTGAGGAAAAAGGATGTAGCTTTGGTGAAGGTTCTTTGGAGAAATCAAAAGGTGGAACATGCTATATGAGAAGCTAAGGAAGATATGAAAGAAAAATACCCGTTCTTATTCCCAATGTTGGAAGAAAGTGCTTAAAGTATTATTTTTATTTGCCCTCTTACCACATTCCAAATTTATCCTTGGATTCTACTGTATTCTCTCTGTTATTGTGCTAAAAAGGTCATAGCTTCTTATTGGGGAACAAATAATCCAAAGAAAGGGATAACGTAAGACCCCGCAAATTTTGAATAAATTTATTTTGACCCTCCCACATGTGTAACGTTAATTTTGGACTTGAATTATGATTAGGAATGTTAAAAGGGTAATTCAGAAAAGTTTAAAAATTTTTCAAAGGGGTTCGGGGCCATTTTGGGACCTCAAGGCAATGAGCCTCCGCCATAGTGGCATGCCATACTACTTAGCCTCCGGATAAGGGTGTGGTATGAAGGCTAAGCTCTGTAATAGCTACATGGTACGCCGCTATGTATTTTTTCTTCAGTTTTTTTTTGTTTTTTTCACTTGGGGTGAAAGGTTTTTGGATTTTTTACCCCTTAAATGATTTTTAAACATCCAATTAACCTTTTCCCTTCAGTTTCAAAAGATCAAACACTACAATTCTCTTCTTTAACTTCCAAACTAAAAAGCTCATGGGTTTTACAAGGAATTCACCATTCAAACTCCAAACTTTATATTTTCTTTAATTTTTTGTACATTTTAGGTATGTTTCTCATTCCCTAACTTGAATTTTATATTATTGCATTTGTTTAATCATTATTCATGTGATTTAATTGATGGGATTGAAATTAGGTTGAGTTATTTTCATTGGTTATTACTTGAATTGGTTTTCTCATGTTTTAAATGTGTAATTCATACTTTAATTGATGGTTTCGGAACTGAAAGGGTGCATTGTTATAAGGATTGGAATGAGGAACATGAGTTTTCCCAATTTGATAAAATTTTAGCTTGATAATGACACAAACCTCAATCCACCTTACTACCTTGGTTTTTAAATATGAATAATCACATGGTTTAACTTGTCCTTTGAAAATATTGCATTACATTAAAGGATAAATGGATGAAAATGGTTTTTGAATGCCCTTGGTGGCCATGGTTTTGAATTTAAATGTAACTTGGGAGTCTAATAGTTATACGGGCTGGTTTGGCATAATTAAATTAGCTTACTAGCATATTGGTATGACGATACCATGTTGGATAATTCCTTAATAAAGACATCTTGGTTAATGGTTTGGTTTATGTTTTTAACTATTTAAATTTGGCCTTAAAGAGAATTGTGTAGCTCACCGTGAAGGTGTAGTCTCAGGAGGCCCAACACTAGAAACCACATTTGCTGGTGTGGGGTCTATATGACCATGTGTCTGGATACACATTATTTTAGATGGCTATCGCGTTGGTGTCTTTAGCCTTTACTCAATTCGTATGGCTAACACTCACTGGAGCCCTTTAAGTAGAGGGAGCTGGACCCATATAGCCCATGCGTTCCTTTAGGACAGAGCGAGATACACAGTTTAGGTTGATGGTTTAAACTCTCATGTCCATGACCCTTGTCCCTATCCAGCATCCTATATATGTATGTGTAAATGTTGTGCATATAGTTTTGACTGGTTTTTAGTAATGAAATTATTTTTCCCTTTTCTCTGAGTTACATGCCAGTGCTCGCCCCACTGACCATAAGGCGTTGCATCATTTCGTGATGTAGGGTTTAAGGGATTTTCTATTACCCCCATGCAGCTTTAGGTGGTATGGTATGTCAATTGATCCATTGTGAAATGGTGAGCTTTCATTTTTCTAAAGGCCCGACCATTTCACTGATTTCATTATTGCCTTTATATTTCTTTTTGGATTCTTTTGTCATAGTCAGAGGCATACCCCGACATAGTTGGTTCTTATGGTCTAGAGGCTTTTGCGGAAAGTATTGGGTTGATTGGTTGTTTTGTTTGGACTCCTAGCTTTCTTTGTTCTATCTATCCTTATTACTATTTTCGTTGGCTTCCACTGTAGTCAGTTATTATGCTTTGGAGGTTAGGCTAAGGGGATGGTCTCCGGCTTACGGTGGGCTTGAAATACCCATCACAACTAGGCCCTAGTTTAGGTCATGACATTTGGGATTCAAGTTGAGATAAAAACCTTATTCCTATCTCGGTATTGAATCCAAAGTTGGTGTTTGGATTTGTTTTTGGATCGAATTTAGGGTCGGCTGAGTCCAAGATCCTAAGTCGAAGTCAGGGATTTGTACCAAAGTTAGGTTTGTGAGTCGGGTCTCGATTTGAGGTTGTATCCAAAGTCTTGTGTCTTGGATCAGGGTTGAGAGTCAAGTTTTAGTTTAGGAGTTAGGGTTGGGAGTTGGAACTCGAATCAAAGCTAGAAGTCGAATCTCGAGTCGAGAACTGTAGTCAGGATTGGGAGTCGGATCTCAGGTTAATATAAAAAATTAGTTCTTGAGACTTGAGTTAGTGTGAAAAGTTGAAGTGTGGGGTTAAAAGAGAGTCATTTTCCTTAATTTGAGGAAAATAAGTTCATTTGGAAAATATTTTTCAAAATATTTAAGCTAACCAAACATGAAAAAACTGGAAACATTCCTGAAAATGTTCATACCAAACACACTCTTAGTGAAACAATGTAACTAATGTCTTGTTTGTTTCTATTTTTTTTTTCAAAAATCTATCATGAAATTTGTTTGATATTGTTGAAATCTAGTTCAAAATAATTTATTTTAAATGTGGTATATATTCACACTTCGTTACACAAACTTAAAAGGGTGTATGTTGCGAAGGTGTGGAATGAAAGTTCCCATTTATGTCAATTAAACAATTCTTGATTTTCCAATTAAAGTATTGTTATAAATGAACAAAAAATTAATTTAAATTTAATAGATTTTAACATGAATTAATTGCTAACCTTCAATGGTTTTTTCTTAATTTCTTAGATGTATCTATATTGTAACAAACTAATAACAAAGTAAAAAATTAACAAAAATGAATTACCTTGAGTAACAAAAGATAAGCCTACCAAAAAGAAATTTGATTTATTTCTAGGAAAGAAATTGACTCAAAAATAGATTTTTTTTTTTTTTTTAAATAGCCTAAAGGAAGAAATAGAAGAAGATTCACAAAAATTAAAAGAATTCGGAATTCCTCTTCCTATTCTTCCCAAAATGAGAGTTATTATTAAAAATTCAATAGAAGGAGAAAAATAATTGCAATATTGAAAAAAATAAAAAGAATACACGTAAAATAAAGTTCACTTGTTAGTGAATATACTTTGAGCAACAATAGCGAAAGTGGAGCAGAGGAGATGAAAAGGTTTGAAGGGCATATAGGTTTTATAACATGTGAATGACACTTGTAGGAGTAAACATTTACAACACTCTTAAGTAGGTTGAAGTAGTTTGAAATCACCAAAATACCCCGGTAAATTTTGGCATGACCCCACACTCCTCAAATTTGAACCTAAATATAGAGAAAATTTCACTCAAAGATATAACTAGATTTCTTTTGTTCTTTTCGTTCTTGATATTTTTTATTTATATTTTTTTCTATAATATTCCTTTATAGTAGTAATTATGCCTCAAACATCTTGTATTAAGGAAGTATTTGATGTGAAATCAGAAAGTAGCAACAAGATAGAAATTAAAGATAACAATTGAAGAAAGATAAATACAATTAGATTCAAAATAATTAAAAGAAGTAATGGTGAAACTAATCAAAGCATCACTAAGTTGGGAACTAATAGCACCTAATCTATTAGAATCCCCAAGAAGTTAGTAAACTTACTTGCAAATCCTAGAAAAAGAGGTTGAAAATCAACAAAATGTCAAAGCTCTTTCTTTAGGAGGCACAACTCTTCAAATCCAAAAATTAATGGTTCCACCCCAATAGCTATCTATTTATACTAAGAGTTAAAAAAGGTAAAGAAAGATCAAATTGTCCTTTATTTAAATTGCAAGATAATTTAAATGATAGACATTTAATATATTTATTATCTTCAGGTCTTCCATATTTAAAGCTTTCAAAGATTCCATCTTCATACATAAAGGTTGAAATTCTTAAAGGTCCTTATTAGTGCTACGACAATTTACATATATCCTCCATTTTCATTCTTTGTGACTACTAGAATCAAGAACACCGCACATGGACTTAAACTTTCTTTCACAAAACCTTTATTCAAAAGCTTCTCCACTTGTCTTTGCAATTCTTTGATCTCTTAAGGATTGCTCTTATAAGCTGCTTTGTTGGGTATTTGAGAACCTGATACAAAGTCAATTTTATATTCTATTCTCCTCAAAGGAGGAAATTCACTTGGCATTTCTTCCAAAAATAGATTTTCATAATCTTGCAATAAAGAAGAAACAACACTTGGCAAAGATAAAGAAGTTTGTTACAACGCAAAGAATAACCTTTAAGTTTTGTAAGTATGATTTGAGTATCATCCTCAATGTTTAGCTCTTTTATGCTATCTTGATTTTTTAAAATCCTGCACATTTTCTCTTTTTTTTTATTTCTTACTTTTCTTGCTCGCCTATTTTTTTTTTGTGATAACTCGTTATCACTTGAGCCACTTCTTTTTTCTCTCTTGAGTTATCATTTCTTACTCTTTTACTCCTCTCTTTATTTTCACTCTCAGGTATTTTTTCAACTTTCTCAATTTTCTATATTCTCCATTCACTTGAAAATGAGAAAGAGGGTTAAAAATGTGTTTTTATCGTATCATTCTTAATAAATACATATTTATTTGACCTTCCATCATGTTATAATTACTTCATCATTATAACTTTCAATCTTGAATTTTATAAATACTATCTTGATCACCTTGAGTTGACCACATTCATTGAACCATTACAATCTATAAGATTTTGAATACCTTCTTGTTGGAAGTCTCGTTTGTTCTACCATAGATATACTAGCAATATTGACACAATTTCTACTACAAATGATAAAGAACAGAATTGCTTTTAAACTCTGGATCATTTATGAAACCAATTCTCCCTTTGATCAAGATCTTTCATTACTAGAGCAATCATACATCTCCTCACAATAAGAACAAGTTTTCCATCATTTTTAATTTCTTCTGTATCACCTTCTTCCATAAACTCACCATTGCTATCATTCTTACTGTGATCATCTTTAGTTTTATCTTCCATTTGATAACCACCAACATTTAATGTATTGATAGTTCTTCTATTTGGATACTCATTTGTTTTATTACCATATCCTTAACACTTAAAGCGCTTTATTTTAGATGGAAATTCAAGTTTATCTTTGTTACCTCCATACTTGCAGTCCACCTTTAATTTGGCTCTATTAAAGTTGGACTTAAGGTCTTGCTTTACACTTTTAGATTTGTCTCAAGTGGGAGATGATTTTCAAACTTCCTTATTTTTAGCCCATCAAGAAGAAGAAGATTGTATTTTGACTTTTTCTCCTTTTGATGATCCTTCCATGAAACTTTAAATTCTTTGTAGGTAATTAAAAGTCATCGCATTCAAGCTAAGTTCACATCATCACTTTTTCTATCAATCTTGCTATCTCAATTTACCTCATTCTCTCCATCTTAAAAAGAATGTTGTAATACCCCGAACTTCTAAACTAAGATCAAAACTTTATTCAAATGTGTATAGAACCAAATTTGATGATTTCTAATTTTTAATAGGTGTTAATACCAATTTCTTAGTGTAACAAGATCTTTGTTTATCAATTAAGTTCATAAAGAACTTCAAGCTCATAAGTAATTTGAAAGCATCTTTATTGATTAAGTTTTCATATAAGATTTTACTAGGATCAAGTTCTCATATAAAATTTTACTAGGGTCAAGTTCAAATAAGCGTAACTAATAGAATATGAGGAGTTTGGTTGCTCAAGAACCACCAAATTTAAGATATTTGAGTCTTCTTTTAATGAAATTAATTGCATCTGAGACTGACAGTAGTAAACCTACTAGGGTCTTACTAGTGAGGTGGGTCAAAGCTAGTTCCAAATGAGTTGCAAAGCTCTTTTCTAGAATATTAGATCTATGAGGACTCATTATTCTTTTCTCAGAGTTCAAATTTTATACAAGCATCATAAATTTTTCTATATTGCATTGGTTAAACCTTTTCAAGAAACTTGTCCCATTCAAAGGTACAAGAGAAGGCTAGATATGCAGTATGCGAATCACAATCAGAATGGAAAAAAATGAATTTTCACTCAGCAAGGTATTCAGGTCATAGTATTAGCTAATTCTGATAAGCAATTGACTACTCAAATCAGCTTTGTGGAAAGGACGAAAATCATTACCATAGTAGTTTATACAAATATGATATTATTAAAAGATTAGCTTTGTGGAATAACATTTACTCATTAAGTGATAATATGAGATATACCATGGATATTAGGAAAGGATTTCAATGTCATTCTAGATGAGGATGAGAAAATAAGAGGGTTGGTTTTTTAACCTGAAAGAGTTTATATTCTGTGTGAATTTTTGTGAAATTTTTAAGTACCTACACTTGCACGGGTTGAACAAAAATGGTACTTCAACTTGCATAGGTTCAATTAAAAAAGTTCCTACACTATGAAGAAGAATATTGGAGGATGAAAGTAGGGTGAAATGGTTTGCTAAAAGGGACATACGTACTAAGTTATTTCATAACTTAGTCAATAAAATAAGAAAAAGACTGCACCTGAATAGAATTAACAAGTAAGATGGGGGTAGAGCCGAAGGAAAGGAAGAAATTATTGTTGAGGCCATTAAATTTTACCGAAATCCATTTACTACTGAAACTAAAGAGGTAGAGTTAACTTTGTTCAACAATTTGCCAAAACTGGTTACTTCTGAAGACAATCAAATGTTGAACTCCATTCTAATAGAAGAAGAAATTAAAAAGGTGATTTATGAGCTTAATGGTAATAGTGCTAGTAGTCCTAAAGCCTTCACAGAACAATTTTATCAATCTTGCTGGGATATTATTAGATCTGACATATGTGAAGTGGTGTTTAAATTTTTTTTGCAGGAATGTACTTTACCAAAGTCAATTACTCATACTAACTTGGTCTTATTGCCTAAGAAAGAGAATATGCAGATTTTATCTGATTTGAGAACAATTAGTCTTAGTAATTTTCTTTAAAATGTAATCTCCAAAATTATCCATGATAGAATTGAGAATTAATCCCCAAAATTCTTTCTCCAAATCAGTCAAGATTTGTCAAAAGAAAGAAGTATTACAGAGAATATTCTCTTGGACCAAAAGATAATTGATAATATAAGAAAAAGGGGAAAAAACAGCTAATGTTGTGATTAATTATATATGGCCAATGTATATGATAGAGTAGACCGGAGATTCTTGATGAAAGTGCTCGAAAGTATGGGTTTTGATATTTTTTTATTGATAAAATATGGAGGTTGGTGGATAACAACTGGTATTTTGCGCTTATTAATGAACAATCCTATGAATTTTTACATTCTACCAGAGGTGTCAAATAAGGAGATTCTTTGTCTCCAACACTTTCCATCCTAACTTCTAAGGTATTTTCTAGAATTTTAAATAATTTGTTTGAAAATAATGACTTTAAAGGTTTTGGGATATCAAAATAGAGTGATCGAATCAATAATCTAACTTATTCTTATGATACTATCATTTTTATGTTGCTGAGAAACTAACCTTGCTGATGGTGATGGATAGACTTACAGAACATAAAAAGCAAATTTGCAAAAGATTAATAAAGACAAGTTCTTTTAATGTTTTTCATAAGACTGTCGGGACTATTGTACAGGAGGTAAAAGACATCACTGTCTTTAGTAAAGAAAAAGTCTCTTTAATATATCTTGGATGTCCAGTTGAACATGCCAAGAAGAGAAAAATCTACTTTACTAAAATAATGGTGAAGATACAGAATAAGTTACAGGCTTTGAAAGGTAAATTGTTATCTTTTGGTGGAAAACATGTTTTGATAAATATTATTTTCAAAGTATTCCAATTTTCCTTTTGTTTGCTATTGTTTCTCCAAAATGGGTCATTCTTGACCTTCATAGAATTTTTCCGAGGTTCTTATGGAATTTTAAAAAGAAAGGAAGGAACAAACACTGGGTGGCTTGGACAGCGGTTTGTTGTCCTAAGGAAAAAAGTGGCTCAGGCTTCAGGTCTTTTTTTTTATGTGTCCAAAGCTTTATGCCAAGCTCAGGTGGAATTTCAGAACTAAAATATTTTTATGGGCTAATTTTATGTGGATAAAGTATTCTAAAAGACATAGTCCTCAAATAGTTGAATGGCGAGGAGGTTCACAAATTCAGAAGTACATGCTTGAAGCAATAGACTTTTTTGATCAAGAAATTTGATGGGAACCTAGATGTGGAAGTTTTAGTGTATAGTATGATAATTGGATACAATTAAAGGCTTTACATTATTTACTTTCTATTAATAATGTGATTCATGAAGGAGTTGAAGATGTTAAAGACTTGATGTTGGGAAAGAATTGGAATGAGATACTATTACACTACTTGTTGCCTGAAAAGATACGATTCTATATAGTTGAAAAAATAAAGTAGGGGTAGAATCTGAAGAATGCGATAAAACTTGGTAAAAGTTGACTGATTTTGAAAAATTCACAATTTTCAGTGCTTGAAATGAGGTTAGGGTAGAATGAAAGAAACAACAAGTTTTCAAGAACATTTGGGTGAAAGGGTTACCTTTCAAAATTTCTTTCTTATTATGGAAAGTTTTAGAGAAAAGACTTTCAATTGGGGAGGTGTTGAAGAAAATGCAAGGGGCGGATACAGTTATCTATTGTTGCTAAAATAATGCAGAGATTGAGACCTTTGAACATTTTTTTCTGCAAATCTTCTGCTACTAGAAATATATGGAACCATCTTGCAAGAGCAGCTGGTATTGAGGGAACTTTATACAACTTAAGAGCACCATTTTCAAGTGCTGGCAAGCTGGTTGTAGCTCTAAATTACAACCTATTTATAAAGTTATTCTTGCTATTGTGATATGACATTTATGGAGAAGGAGGAATGTGATCTATCATGGTATAAAGATGTCTTCTCATTACACGGTGTCTGAAATTAATAGAAATACTCATTTGTTCGTTGTCACAATCTATCCTTGGTTAACAAATATTCATATAACTTGGCATATTATTGTGCAATTTTTTGAGCAATATTCACTTTTATTGGTAACAAGAATCATTAAATAGCAAATGTCTAACAGAGGAGGATTCAAGTGTGATACAGATAATTCTTGCAAAGGGAATCCAGAACCAATTGCAACAACTTTTTGTATTAGAAATTAGGTGGGATATTTGTATATGCTGAGTCAAAAATAAGAAGGGAAGGTACAGTCCTAGAAGCTGAATTTTTAGCTTTAAGGTGTGACTTGGAGTATTGTGTTACTCATAATTTACTTCTAGTTGTGCTAGAAACTCATTCTCTCGTTGTTGAAAAGTTTTAGATAATAGTTGGGAAACGACGCGGAGTGTATTTATGGAAGTAAAGAAATCAAAACTTTGATAGATTATGTCCCAGAGCTGGTGAAGGTAGTGCACAAACTAAGAGAAGAAAATAAGGTCGTGAATTTTTTTTGCTAACATTGTTTGTTCTTTTGAGGTACAAGTTCTATATATTTCAATAATATACAACAGGTACCACAGACAGGGAAAGTAGTGATTAGCATGGAAAAGATGCATATTCCTTATTTGTGCATTAGAAAGTACCAAAACAAGGAATATACATTTATAATAAATAATAGGGAACACACTAGAAGTTTCAAGTAACAACACATTAACAATTTTTTAAAGAGCAGGGCTTCATACCAGTACAGATGAGTAGAGAATATCGTCGATCTAGCGGATCTTTGTCCCTGAACAGTGATATTAGCTCCTTCAAGCTCAATTTGTTAAGCGATAGAGAGAAGCATATTCATGATTTCTTTATTTGAATGATGGATAATGAGATGGTTATACTCACCGTTGGCTGAAGAATATTATTGGCTTATAGAAGCAATATTATGAGAGTCTTCATCGAGATAGATTCATGGTGCTTGTAAGAATGTAAAGTGACTTTTGTTCATCTTTCTCAAGCTTGCGTCAAGCTAAATTAAGTGTGTTAACATCTGATTGAGCTTGATCTATCATCATCCCATCGTCCCCATGTAGTCATCGATCGCCAGAGTCTTCTCAGAGAAGTTGATGAAGACGATGCTGAGAAGGATGACCATTGGTTTCCTTTTTGTCGTTCTAGATTTCTTTTAGGAGTTTTCTTTTTCCTCCTATTTTTGTAATTTTTTTGTTTTCTGATTTTTAATTCAGTTTGTAGATTATTCAGGCCTAAGTTGATTGGGCTTTGATCTTTTTATTTGTACTTTGATTTTTGAGTTTCAATAAATGACCAAGATACGGTCACTTAAAAATAATGAAATTGATCGTTTGTTAATCTAATTTCGGAGAAGAAAGTTATAGCTATTTTACTAAACTATATCAGAGCTGTGCAAATCGACGAATCATCGTATGGTTTGGAGATACATTGATTTGGATCCCCGAAATACCCCAAAAACCTTTAGAAATTATTCATTAAGACGATCTAAGGTATATTAGGAAATGTGTCAAATGGTTTGGCGGTGACACATCTAAACTGCCAAAATGGCCGACGAAATTCACTAAAAAGTCATTTTTTTTGACTTTTTCCATTTTTTTCTATTTCCATTAACTCCAAGTTGGTATTTCTCTATTTGTCATCCTCCAGCCCTAAAAGTTACTCCCATGAAATTCTAAGTAATTTATAGTATTTTAATCATTTTTTCTGAATTATTAATAAAATCCTACACCATAACCTAGGATTTTCAAGAAAGATCGACAAAAATTTGAAGAACTAAATTCTTGGAGATTCTACTCAGATTAAGGTAATAGAACTTCAATGGGGTTTTCCATTCATCCCCATGTCCAACACTCTAAAGCTTTTATGAACTCTAAATCGTAGTTAGGGTTAGAAACCCATTTTTATTCCCATCTTATTTAAAGAAAGTTCTTGATTTTCTTGAACTAGTTATTGATGATTTAGGTATTTATAGCATCAAAATAATTTCTTTGAATGGCATCAAATCTCACGATTTAGTTATCATCTTTTTTATTTTGTATATGAATTTGTATATGATTCTTGAGATTTATCATTAAATCGTGCGATTAGAAACATAGTGTTATTACATTTTTTTAAGAAAATAGATTTATAACCATAGAAGGGTAAAATTTGATAGTTTTCAAGATATAAAATTTAGTAAAGTTCCAGCTTGTACAATAGATTGATAGTGATTTAAATCACCTATTGAGCATATGATTATAAAAATATTGGGAGTAGTATTCAACACCGAGCGAACGAGGGCTCTAAACAACCTAAGTTCCAGAACTACGTGCCACTATAAGATTATATTTTCATTGTAATATCAATTGATAATTAGCAAACAAGGTTCATTAGTGGATTCACATATAGATAGATAGGTCCTATACCTTGACAAAGTATGGGGTGTCATGAGACATCATTAGCTCAAATGATGTATGCCGGTTACAAGAAATTCCCCCTGCTTATGCAGTTTTTACTTTACTTTGACAACCTCTCAAAATGATTATATTTACTAAGATAGTATAATTTCAAATATGTATTTCTCTGAAAATTTTGTTGTTATTTTGTTAAACTTATTTTCGGTCATATAATATTATTCCTACATACTTAGTACATTCAAGCGCACTAATTGCATACTCTTCCTACATTTTTTCATGTGATGTAGATACTGATGATCAAGCTCAAACTCGTGGCTAGTTGGTATCAATTCATCTTCTAGTAGTGGTGATTCCTAATCATTCACGGACATAGTTAGTCATTTCTTGCCATTCTTCTTTCTGACATTGTTTTATGGTTAGCCTAGAGCCTTGTCCCGACGTATGTTATTCAGTTATTAGAGATTTGCAGACATTTGAATGTATTTTATGTTGGCCCTTCAGGCTTGGTACATGTTCCTTTAAATTATTCAGACACATTTTAGTATTTATCTTATAATTCATTATATATTCTAATTAAAGCTCTTATGTTATGCTTAGTATTCTATGCCAAGGGTTAGCTTGAAGTCACTTATAGTTCCAAGCACCATGTCTCGACTAGGGGGTAGTCTCAGGTCATGAGAACTTAGTATCCGAACACTAGGTTCAAGAGTTCTTAGATGTTTGCAAAAAATGCATTTAGTAGAATCCATTTTATTCGTGTGAAATGTGCCACACTTATAACGGGGAGGCTACAGAGCATTTTGGAAATGCTCTCTTTTCTTTCATGCTTTAGTTTTGTGCAAAATAGTTTAACATTATATTTTTTTTGCTAACTCTTATTTTGCATGTATTTTATATTTTACCTCCCCGTAGAGCCAGTAAACACTTACATAGGATAGGAATGAAAACCCTTAGGTATCTCCAGTTGTATTTCAGGATGATATCAGTGATGCTGAGTTTCGCAATGCAATCCAAATTCTTGCTTAAGCTTTGAAAGCCTAAGTTAATTATTTGGGAGTAATGCTTGTAGCTCTTTAGGGTGTTCCAGAAACTATCAAGATTTTTTAGTTCCTAAGGATGAACCCACCTGAGCTTTTTGGATCTAAGATGGATGAGGATTTAAAATTTTTTATTGAGGAGGTCTGAGGATCCTTTGCTTGATTCAAGTGAGTGAGGTGGAGGGTGTTGATTTTGCTGCTTACCAACTTAAAAAGGTTTTTAAAACCTGGTTTGATCAATGAAAAAAGAATTTTGGTGAGGCTATTGCACCTCATGATTAGACCGCATTCGAGGAAGGTTTCTTAGGGTATTTTTTTCCTCAAGAGTTGAGAGAGGCAAAGAAGCAAAAGTCTCTTACTTTAGATAAAGGTTCTATAAGTGTAAGGGAGTACGGACTTAAGTTCACCCATCCATCTCACTATGCCTCAGAGATGGTTGCTAATTTAAGGAACAGGATGAGTTTGTTTGATCATGGACTTGGCCGTGTTTTAGTTAAGGAGGGAAACACAACTATGTTGGTTGGAGATATAGATATAGCCAGGCTCATAAACCATGTCCAGTAGGTTGAAGAGGACAAGATAAAGGATAGGGAGGAGTTTTATAACAAGAAAGATATGACCTCAGGTAATGAGTTCAGTTAGTCTAAGACCAGTAATGGTAATCGAGCATTCTTTCAAAAAAATCCATCTAGGCCTGCTCCATCTTTAGCTAGTGCACGTGCACCTAGACCTAGATATGATTAGCAAGGTAAGATATAGGGTTTTTATTCTCAAGATAGTGTTGCAAAAGGGTCCACAACTTATCTTTTTTTGTAACAAGTATGGGAAAAATCATCCAAGTGAGTGTTTATATGGTAGGAAAGGTTGTTATAGATGTGGATAGACGGGTTACATTCTTAAGGAGTATTCCTCTACAGGTAGGTAAATGGGGACAAGAGACCCCAAACTACTTCATTATCAGCTTCAGCAAAACTTTCAGAAGGGTACTACTTCAAATGCAAATGGTAGTCAAAACAGTCTTTATGCCTTTATTTCTCATTAGGATCAGGAGAACTCCCCCTATATCATCACTGGTATGTTAGAAATTTTTTCAATTGATATGTATTACTTGTTAGATATCGGAGTTTATTTTTCTTTGTCATTCCTTATATTGTTGTAAATATCGAAGTCAGTCCTGAACAACTCCCAGACCATTTTATTATTTCCACTTTAGTCAGAGAATCTATAGTAGCTAAAAAAATCTACCAAAGTTTTCGTATCTCTGTCCATCATAAGGACACCACCATTAATTTAGTAGAATTAGATATGATAGACTTTAATGTTATTCTAGGTGTTGACTGGTTGTTTTCATATTATGCCTCAATTGATTATAGTACCAGAGTTGTAAAATTCCAATTCTTGAATAAACTGGTTCTAAAGTGGAAATGTGTTTCTGGGGTACCTAAGGGCCGTTTCATCTCATATCTTAAAGCTTGAAAAATGATTCCCAAGGGATATGTCTACCACTTAGTGAGGATTAAGGACTCTACTTCTAAAACCCTAACTGTTTAATCAATTTCTATAGTAAATGAGTTTTCGAATGTCTTCCCCAAAGATTTTCCCAGAGTCCCTACTGATAAGAAAATAAACTTTGGGATAGATGTTCTTTTTGATACGCAACCTATCTTTATTCTGCCATGAAGAATAGACCCAACTGAGTTGAAAAAGTTAAAGAGCAACTAAAGGATTTGTTAGATAAGGGGTTTATCAGGCCTAGTGTTTCTCCATGCGGTGCTCTAGTCCTCTAAATGCATAAGAAATATGGTTCCCTTAGAATGTGCATTGATTACCACCAATTGAATAGAGTCACAATAAAAAATAAGTATCCCATTCCTAGGATTGATGACTTATTCGACCAACTTTAGGGTGCCATATATTTCTTTAAGATTGGCCTTAGGTCAGGTTACCATCAACGTAAAGTTAGAGAATTTGACATCCCTAAGATAGCTTTCCAAACTCTGTACGATCACTATGAATTTTTTTTCATGTATTTTGGACTAACCAATGCTCCTACAGCTTTCATGGAACTCATGGATAGACTGTTCAAATAGTATCTCAATATATTCGTCATTGTGTTTATAGATGATATCCTAATTTACTCTCGTAGTAAGAATGAGCATGTTGACCACCTTAGAATTATTCTTTAAACTCTAAGAGATAGAAAGTTGTATGTAACATTTTCTAAGTGTGAATTTTAATTGAAGTTAGTTGTTTTCCTTGGTACATTATTTCTGATGGATGAATATAAGTTAACTCTCATAAGACTGAGGCAGTCAAAAGTTAGCCTAGACCAATGACTCCTTTGGAAATTAAGATTTTCTTGGGTTTAGAGGGCTATTATAGAAGGTTTATAGAGGGTTTCTCTTTTATTTCAGCCCCGCTGATTAGGCTAACTTAGAAGGTGGTGAAATTTCAATATTTCCAGAATTGTGAGAAAAGTTTTCTAGAGTTGAAGGATCGGTTTACTTTGACTCCAGTTTTTAAACCTGCATAAGGGAATAGATGGCTTTGTAGTGTATTAGATGCATCCAGAGTTGGACTTAGTCATGTTCTAATGCAGAACGATAAGGTTATTGCTTGTTATTCTATACAACTCAAAACTCATGAAGGAAAATATCTAACTCATGATCTTGAGTTAGTGGCTGTAGGTTTTGCTTTTAAGATTTGGCGTTATTATCTCTAAGGTGTTCATGTTGGTATATTTACAGATCATAAGAGCATGCAATATGTCTTAACTTAGAATGAGTTAAATCTTAGACAGAGGATATGGCTTAAGCTCCTTAAAAATTATGATATAAGTACGTTTAACCATCCAGGTAAGGATAATATAATTGATGATGCTTTTAGTAGGTTCTCTATAGTGTTTCCCATATCAAGGAAAATAAGAAGCAACTTGTGAAGGAAGTGCATAGACTTGCACAATTGGGAGTTCATCTCATAGATTCTGATGAATTTGGTATTATTGTGCAAAATGGCTTTGAGCCCTCATTGGTGATTAAGGTGAAACAGAAGTAAGATAGTAACTTCGTATTTCTCCAGTTGAAAGATGCAATCCATAAGCAGAAAGTTGAAGTCTTCTTTTGTGGAGAAGGTGGTGTTCTTCGATACTAAAATAGGTTGTGTGAGCCAAATGTAGATAGGTTGAGAACCCAAATTTTGTCTGACGCTCACAATTTAGATGTTTGATTCATCTGGGTTCCACAAAAATATATCATGATTTGAGAGAAGTCTTTTAGTGAAGTGGGATGAAAAGAGACATTGCAGACTTTATAGAAAAGTATGTAATTGTCAGGAAGTGAAGTAGAACATCAAAGACCTGGTAGTAAGGATCAAGATATTAGCATTCCTACATAAAAATGGGAAATGATCAATATAAATTTCATTACAGTTTTATCTTGTATGCGCTGTTAGTATGATTCTATTTGGGGGATAGAAGATAGGATGACCAAATCTACTCACTTCTAGCCTGTCAAAACTACATATTCAGCGAAGGTTATTCCAAGTTATATGTTTATGAGATAGTCCATCTTCATGGAGTCCTTTTGTCTATCACCTCAGATAGGGGCACTTAATTTACATCTTATTTTGGAAGTCATTTTAGAAAGATTTATCCTCCAGGGTTGACCTTAGTACAACCTTTCACCCATAGATCAACTGATAAGTAGAACGTACCTTTCAGACTCTTGAAGATATATTGAGGGCATGTGTCATCGACTTCAAAGGAAATTGGGATAATCACTTTTCCTTATTGAATTTAATTACAATAATAGTCATCATTTTAGAATTCAGATGGCTCCATTTAAGGGATTTTATTGGGCAGAGATGTAGCTCTTCTATTGGTTGGTTTGAGATAGGTAATGCTTCCTTAAGAGGGCCAGACTTAGTTCATCAATCCATGGGGAAAGTCATATTGATTTGAGAAACAATTAAAGATTTCTCAAAGTAGACAAAAATCATATTCTAATGTGAGGCATAGAGATTTAGAGTCTTGGATTGATGATTGGATTTTCTTAAAGGTTTCACCTATGAAGGGGGTGATACAATAGACCAAGAAAGCGAAGCTCAGTCCTCGTTACATAGGTCCCTACAAAATTCTGAGTATATTTGGAAAGGTATACTATGAGTTGGAGTTTCCTACCAAATTGACAGTAGTACACCCTATGCTCCATGTATCTATTCTTAAGGAATATATGTTAGTGATCCATCATTGGTAGTCCTTTTAGAGAAGTTGGGCATTAGGGATAACCTCTTATATGAAGAGGTTTTGATTGAGATTTTGGATCGTCTAATTTGCAAATTGAGAAGTTAGGAGGTTATTTTAAAGGTGTTATGGAGAAAATAAGAAGCTGATAAAGCTACATGGAAGGCCGATAAGGCGCTGAAGTCTAAGTATCTACATCTATTCACTCCTTCTGTTGATAACATTCCATACCTTTTTCCTGTAGAAACTCATAGCAACTCTTATATCCAAGGTTCTTGTATTATGTTTCTACGTTTATGTCGTTCCTTGTATGCTTCACTCTATCCTTAGTCTCCATTCGAGAATAAATGATTCCAAGGGGTAGATATTGTAACACCCCCAACTTCTAAACTAAGATCTAAACTGGTATTCAAATATGTATAGATCCAAATTTAATGATTCCTAATTTTTCATAGGAGTTAATATCAATTTTTTAGTGTAAGAAGAGCTTAGGTTATAGATTAAGTTCATAAGAAACTTCTAGCTTAAAGTTAAGTTGAAATTTTCTTTACCGATTAAATTTTCATATAAGATTTTACTAAGGTCAAATTCAAATGTGCATAACTAATAGAATATGAGAAGTTTGGTATCCCAAGACCCACCAAATTAAATTTCTTCAAGTATTCTTTATAACTTGATTGAGTGTTTGTTAATTCAATTCTAAGTTATGACCATTTTACTAAAATGTGTCAGAGCTGCGTAAATCGGCGAATCACCAAATGGTTTGGTGATGCACCAATTTGGATCGCCAAAATGTACCGAAAACCTATAGAAACTTCTCATTTTGGCTATATAAGGCTAAATTTTGGCAATGCGCCGATGATTTGGTGAAAGAACCTCTAAATCACCGAAATGGCCGACGTGATTCATTAAAAGATCAATTTTTTTGAATTTTCTCATTTTCTTTCTATTTCCCATCAGCCCCAAGTTGATATTTTATTCCCCCCTCATACTCCAACCCTAAGGTAGTCACTCCCATAAAATTCTAAGTAATTTATAGTATTTCAAATATTTTTTTGAATTATTAATAAAATCCTACACCATAACCTAGAATTTTCAAGAAAGTTCAACCAAGATTTCAAGAACTAAATTTTTGGAGATTCTTCCTCAAATTAGGGTTCCTTATTGACTTCTTGAAAAGCAATTAAGGTATGTAGGACTTCAATGGAATTTTTCATTTATTCCCATGTCCAACACTTTAAAGCTTTTATGAACTCAAATCATAGTTAGGGCTAAAAATCCATTTTTATTCCCATCTTATTTAAAGAAAGTTCTTGATTTTCTTGAAGTATCAATTGATGATTTTGGTATTTATGACATCAAAATACTTGGAAAATCTTTAGCTATCAATTTTTCAATTATGATATGAATTTTTATATGATTCTTGAGATTTATAATAAATCATGAGATTAGAAACATAATGTTATTACAGTTGTTCAAGAAAATAGATTAATACTCACAGAAGGGTAAAGTTTGATAATTTTCAAGATATGAAATTTCGTAAATCTTCAACTTGTACAATATATAGATAGTGACTTAAATCACCTATTGAGCATATGATTATAAAAATATTGAAAGTAATGTTCAGCACCGAGCAAACGAGAGCTCTAAACAACCAAAGTTTCAGAAGTACGTGCCATTATAGGACTATATTTTCACTGCAATGTTGGTTGTTTATTAGCCAAAAAGGCTCATTAGTGGATCTACATATATACAGATAAATCCTATACCCTAGAAAAATATGGGGCAATCCTCCCAACTAGGTTAGGCGTTGGATATCATTAGCTTAAATAATGTATATCAGTTACAAGAAACTCCCGCTTATAAAGTTTCTACTTTATTTTGAAATCCTTTTGATATGATTTTATTATCTACTCAAATAGTATGATTTCAAATATGTATTTCTTTAAAAGTTTTATTGTTATTTTGTTAAACTTTTTATCAATTTAATATTATTCTTATATACTCTGGACATTCAGACATACTAATTAAATATTTTTCGCCTATATTTTTTATGTGATGTAGATACTGGTGATCAAGTTCAGACTTGTGTCTAGTTTGTATCAATTCGGCAGCTAGTAGTGGTGATTTCTTGTCATCGGGAACATAGTTAGTTAATTTTTTTGGTTTTACTTTTAGACATTATTTTATGATTAGCCGAAGCCCTTGTCCTGGCAGATTATGATATTCAGTCATTAGTGCTTTGTGGACATTAGAATGTGTTTTATGTTAACCTTTCAGGCTTGATACATGTTCCTTTAAATTATTCAGTCACATTTTAGAATTTATCTTATGATTCATTACATCTTCCGTTTAAGTCTCTTATGTTATGCTTAGTATGCTATGCCACGGGTTAACTCGGAGTTACTTGTCATTTCGGACATCGTGTCTCGAATAGAGGGTAGTCTTGGATCATAACAATTTCATCCTTGAATTCAAGCCTTGCAAAATAAAAGAGGGAACAACAACTAGACCGAAATTATCAATAATAATTTAAAGCATCGATTTTATAAGAAGCATCCTAGGGATCAAATACAAATTTTAATCCCCTAACAATATCAAAAATCACTATAAGCATCCCCCAAAACATCAATAAAAAATCATCATTCAGAAATAAAATTATATTAAACTCTTTAAATAGATCATGCCAATCTTTAAATGATTTGTCATCACATTTTAATAAAGAGGCATTAACATAATCAAACAAGAATGAGTCTTCAAAAAAGTGAGTAGAATAAGTAATGAAATTAATACCAAGACTATCATCAATTAATTCACTTTTAGGAGTAGGCTCATTATTTCTTCCCACATTGCATCCCATATATATAGTGAATTACCATATACCTTGTAGCCTTCAAAAGTTGTTATATCATCAACTTCACCAAAAATATCACTATGCTCATTATCAGAAATGATCATGTTATCTTCAAATAAAACATTATCTTTAAAATGAAAAAAATCAATATACAATGAAGAATCAATGCATCTAAATTTACTCTTAAAAAGATAAATGTCCACTTTCACAAGATCATCCATGATATAATCTCTATGAGTGAAAAAAATAAATTATTAATTTTTTTGCTTATGTTGATTTGACACTTTTTTTGTAAGAACTATTATTTGATAGGACTTTATCTGAGGTAGTCCTATGGATTGCGTACATTTTACCCTTTCCCAATCTCACTTCGTGGGAATATGATGGGTATGTTATTGTTATTATTGTACTATTTGGAGGACTCTATTTTACTAATTAATCTTATAAATTATATTTTAGAAATCTAAGTTTGACTACATACTCTACTTTGTATAGTTACTTAATGATAATATGTAAAATCGATTTGCTAAATACATAGGTAAAAAGAAAAATATGTTTAGAATAATAGATAACTAGAAAGAAAACAGGGAGTATTATCATAATGCAAGACAAGCTACGATGACAAAAATGGCTAAAGGGGGGACGTGAGAGGAGGAGCTAATAGGTTCCAACAAGATACGGTGGTCCTTGCTATCATCACACACCTAAAAGCCAAAAAATGAGTTCCATATACGAATGATCTGCCTCCTTTTCCAAAAATCCATCTAATTTGACAACTCTTATTTTATTGGACTTATTTGTTTCCTCATGTTTTCTTCAAGAAATCTTATGTATACTTCCCACTTCGTTATAATCCCCTCCATTCAATAATACTTGTTCATTTTAACTTGACACTCTTGTTAAGAAATAAAAAATAATATGATTAATTTTACTATATCACACTTTGAATATAATAAAGTTAAGCTTAGAAAAATATATTGAGTATTGAATAGTATTTAATAGAAGGGCAAAATGAATAGGAATGAAAAAATTATAGATTGATTTTTAAAACTGGACAAATATTGTTGGATATCTATTTCTAGTAACATGAACAAGTATTGTACTTCCTTGTGTTTCTTTTTATTAGTCACAGTTTTCTCTTTTAGAGTCAAATAATATAAATTTGAACAACATTTTAAAATGTGTTACAAATATATTACCATATATAGTGAATGTATACTTTACCATATATAGTGAATGTATATTTATGGATAAGTTAGAAACCCTAAGATTAGTTTTTTCCTATAAATAAAGGAGTCTTCCTTCATTGTAATTCATCCCTTAAGAATCCCTCAAGATAAATAAGAATTACTCTCTATTCTTTCTCTACTCTTCTTCTTTGATTTATATTTCATAACACATTATCAGCACGAGACTCTGTCAAACAAGGTGGGATTATAAATCTAAAGGTAATTTCAAGGTTAGTGATTCCTTGTGTTATTTGTCTTTTGCAACTTATGATATAATTATTGTTGAATTTGAGAAAAAATAATTGGTTTGGAACCGCTTATGCTTTCAATTTGTTTATGCAGAACAATATTGTTAAAGGATATGATGATGAATTTAAGTCTCATCTCATTAAGAGGGTAAGACATTGGGATAAAAGTTCCAATGCACCATGATGATAAGATGCTAGGCTCAATTCCCACCGAGTTATGCCTAAGATGCCTTTATATGGATAAAACATTGAGTTTGAATCTCAATGTACCATATTAATAATATTATGATGGTTAAGGCAAAAAATAATATGTATTTGATAAAAAGTCATGAGACTTGTCCATTGAATATGCTTCATTCCATGAAGTGAATGTGGTAGCAACGTCTGATAAGTCTGAAAGATACAGTTTGCTCCATTCTTGGTGTGAATATGGTAGCAATATATGATATACTTTGAAAGATATATATGCCTCGATGTGCTCCTAAAGTAGCAATATCATAAAAGAGGTTATAAGCTATCAGAATTTGATAGGCTTAAGGCACGATTATATTCCATTCCTGGAGAATAAGAAGTTTATTAACGCAAATATGCACTTGATTGTAATGGTATCACAACTCACCTCCGAAAAAGGCTGAATAATTGAGAAGAGTTATTTTGAAATCTAATTTAAAGTAGCAAATTTGAAATTTATTCATGTAATAGTGAATCTGAAATTTACTAAAGTAAAAGATACATGTCATGGTATACTTAGAGTTTGCCAGAATAAAAGTTCATCAAATTGACATAAACGATTGCGACATCTCAAAGATGTACATACTGAGTATTTAACATATATTGAAGAATCAGAAAATTCTTCATTACTTTTAATGTTGCTTGTTCCCATGATAAGTTGGTTGGACTAACTAATGTTAGGATAGAATCCCTTAAAATCTTAAAATTATAAAAGGTGAATATGGCCTCGTTCACCTATAATGTGAAATGTTGAAAAGATGCATCAATAAGATAATCACATGTACATTTATTGTCAACTGCAATTTGACATTCATAAAGTTGCTTGCTCAATAAAATTGAGCTAAGAGCATAATTTTCAGATTGTGTAATCAAGGCAATTCATCATGATAATACTAATTAAGTTGGTGTTAAATGCCTTTGATAAATAGTTGAATCATTGTTTATGAGAATAAAGCCACATGTGTTGGTTGAAGTATGATATATTGCTTACAATAACACTTGTTTGCATAAGACCAAAAATTATGATTAATACTTCCCTCTCAATTGATTCAAGGTCAGGAATCAATTATTCCATCTAGTAGTTTTGATGTGTGGTATTTGATAATATACCATAATGCATAAAGATGGATTTCTCAAAAAAGATGGAGGATATATGTTAGTTTTCCTAACATAAGGGGGAGATTATAAGCAGTTATAAAATATGTTAGGAATTATCATCAAATCCTCTTTCAAAAGATAATTCAAGTCAAATGTCAAAAGCATATCATATTTAAGCTGCAAGTGCTCCCATTTTGTGTCCTTGAAGGACAGGATCTATGCATGTGTGAATCATGATAGACCAATTGATTCTAAATGAAATAATCCTTGAAAAGGATATGGAGCAAATAATCATAATAAGAAGGCAATGTGTTCTTAAAGAGCCTATGACATAACAGTTCATGAAACCTTATGAGAAGTTCAGGTACCTGAAAATAATAAAGTGATGGGATCTCAATATGTTATATCACATTGTGAACCACTACAAAATAATATATCATCAATGATATGTTTGATACAATATTTATACAATATTGTGAAAGATTATGAGGATCTGAATTTTACGTCTATTAAGCATGCTAACATAGAAATATTTATCAAGTGATATGAAAGGATGCATTTTGGTAAGCATAAAACTTATTTGATTTGCAGGCTAGACACTTGAAGATGTCAGGCGTGAAATGTTGAATATTGTCATTTGACAAAATTTATATGAGAACTTTTAAGGATTCAAAATGTTTGAAGCATATAAAAGCTTCAAGGAAACTTATTTATAATCCTTATATTGTATAAGCTTATAGCTTGAAAATTATTGAAACTCTTGGAGAGTTTTAAAAAGCAATAGAATATTTGCTTAAATGAGAAACATGCATAATTGAATAAGGATTCATTCCGAGCTCAATGAGGAACTCTTTGATTATGAAGTAACATATCTTAGTGCAATTGGTGCACCAATGTATCTTGCAAATACTACAAGGCACATAGCCTTTTTCAGTCAATTTGTTAGCAAGGTATATATAGTTCTGCTCCTACTAGGAGATATCGGAATGTGATCAAATATATAAGCTTATTTTATTCTAAAGATTATAGTCCCAACTTATTGGCTATGCTGATGTTGGGTACTTATCTGACCTATATAAAGCTCGATGTCAAATAATTCATATATTCATATGTGGGGATACTGTCATATCTTTGAGATATATAAAGTAGTCTGTCTAGCCACTTCATCAAACCATGCTTAGATAATAGTTATTCATGAAACAAGCTGAGAATGAGTATGGTTGAGATCAATGATAAATATCATTTGAAAAAATATGGTGTGAAATATGATAGTGTACCCACAATTTTATACGAAGATAATGTAGCAGGCAAGCACAACTTAAGGGAGGATTCATAAAAGGAGATAGAATGAAGCACACTTCATCGAGCTTTTCTACATACATGAGCTCCAAAAGAGTGGTGATATTAACGTGCAACAAATTCGTTCAAGTGACAATGTGGTTGATTTATTTACCAAGTCTCCTTCAATTGCAACTTTCAAGAAGATAGTGCACAAGATCGGGATGCAAAGGCTCAAAGATGTTCTCATTAGGGAGAGTTAATGTGCGTTGTGCTCTTTTTTTTCTTACGAGGTTTTGTCTAGCTCGCTGGATTTTTCTTGTAAGGTTTTTAATGAGACAGCTTATATGCGTATTGTTAAAGAAGTGTACTCTTTGATATGGGATTGAAGATTTTTCTGGATTTGGAGCTTTATTTATGGGCTGAACTTTTGATTTCTATGTTCACAAAGGTTTTCTACTCCAAAGCTCTTCAAAATGAAAAACTTAAAAGACATACTCAACCAAACACTTTTGGGAGTAGCGCCACCCACTTTCACAAACATGCAAATATCATAATACAATTATAGGGAAGAAAAACGGTCAAACACACTAAAAATTAAAAATCACAATGAAAATTATTACACTAGCAAAAATATTATATATATATATATACACTATACTAGTTTAACCACATATATCTTGCACGTGTAATGTTTGATTATTTATAATTAAATAATTTTATTTATTATGAAGATTTATAATGAAGTGTGGAAGTTTAAATCACTTTTTAAAGATTTTTTATATTTTAATATAATAATCTATATCTATAATCTATAATCTATATCTATATCTATAATAATAATATATTAAAAGTATGAAGACCTTTAGAAAAGTGAATTGAACTTTTTGCCCTTCTTTAAAAACAATTCGCTTTAGACAAAACCGTCTTTTACCCTTTTCCCTACAATTAAATTCTACAACATAAATATAATAAAATTTTTCGTTACCCAAATTTTTCTTTACCCGTATTTTCTATATAATAAAGTTTTCCTTTACCCAAATTTTTCATTACCCATTTTCTTTTTTTTTAAAACCAAATTTATCTTTTCTCCCTTATATTTTCCTTCACCCGTTTATGCTTTTTTTTAATCCTATTTGATTCCTACTTGGTTTCTTTCAACCCGGCTTTTCCTGTCCTTCTATATTTACGCTTGAGCTTTTTTTCATTGTTCATTGTTGTCCTTCTATATAAACGCTTGAGCCTTTTTTCATTGTTCATTGTTATAAACAGTTGTGATCTTTCATTGTTTTCCATCTCAGCACAGTTTCAACAATTTCAGGTTTTTGGTCGTTATATCATCTCTCCCTTTTTACATTATTAATTTAAATACAATATTACTTGTTATGTCAACTTAAATTGCTAAGCTTAATTTAGCTTAATGTGTCCTATTAGTTCATTATATTTTATTTTCTACTACTCATAGCATACCTCAATATATTTCGTGCTTTGTATCATTTTAGTAGAATATATTATACTTTATGTTGCTCATAGCTAACTTCTTTATCTACCACCTACCAACAAGATTCACATATTTAGGTATAATTCTTCTTATCTAACAAATTTACCTTTATTGTAAAAGGCCAAACACATCGATAGACACCTCAACTTGGCACGATCTTTCACTTTGGCACCTCAAGTGGACATTGTTCACTTTTGGCACCTCAAATATAAAGTGTGTTATTTTGGCACTTTTTTGCACAATCTGAAAAATATGTGATGTGTGTGTAGTACACGTGTGCTGATGTGTAAAATGATCAATAATAATAGAACATTTGGCATTTTTATTAATATAATTATTTTAAATTAAAAAATATAAATTAAATTGATATTTCCACCACCCCATCATCTTCTCCACCCTCACCCTCCTCCACTCTCATCCCACCCATAAATTGTCTTCTCCCCCCCCCCCCCCCCCCCCCCCCCCCCCCCAACCCCCTCTTCCCCCCCCCCCCCCCCCCCCCCCCCCCCCAATCCAAACACCCCCGCCCCCCCCCCCTGCCCCAAATGTCGTCTTCTCCAACCCCCTTTCCCCCCTCCAAAAAAAAAAATCATTTTCTCCTACATTCTTTCACCTAAACATCATCTAAACAAAAATAGGAAAAGCATAATTAACACAAGTGCCAACGTGTGTCCTCAGTCATGGCTAGAACTTCCTATTTATACTACCATTTCAGTGCCCGAAATTTGATAATTATCGTCAGAACCATGTAAATTATCGGTGATTCCGCTATTCGTTTCATCTTTTTTATTTTGTTTCAATAGTTATTATTGTACGCATCAATGTCAAATAAGTTGGATTGGAATCGAGCAAACAAGTTAAAATGGAATATATGAATTTAATGCAAACAAATTGAAATCAAATATAGTATTCTTGCCGTGGTCATCGTGTCAAAAGATTTTTATAGAAAGGTGTGTGTGTGATTTATGATTCAAATGAAAATGAAGGGTTTGTTTCCCCAGGGCTGACAACTTTGAAATATGGGGTGGGTTGGGGGGTATCCTTGGTGCTTCATCTATGTTCCTCTCAACAATGAAGAAAAGTGGATAGCGGCATTAATGAAACTCAAAATGTTCAACATTTTCCATTCAAATCACTCTTATGTTAATTATTCTTCACCTAAACATCCCCCCGCGCTTGTGTTAATTATTCTTCACCTAAAAATGAAAGTTGGGGATGGTAAAAGGTGAAAATTACAGAACCTAAAAGGGAAAAAAATGGTGGAAAATAATAGTGAGAAAGAGTGAGAAAAGAGAAGAAAGGGATGAAAAAATTACAAAAATACCCTTCAAACGCGCTTAAAATACGTGTAATACACATACAAAGATGAGTCAACAAAAAGTGCTAAAATGACACACTTTATAGCTACTTGAGGTGCCAAAAGTGAACAACGTCCACTTGAGGTGCCAAAGTGAAAGATCGTGCTAAGTTGAGGTGTTTGTCGATGTGTTTGACTATTGTAAAATTATACGTTCTTATCGTTCTAACTTCTATTTATCTACCGCCTACCAACAAGATTCACATATTCACATATTCAGGTATGATTCCATTAGAAAAGTGAATTGAACTTTTTGCCCTTCATTAAAGCAATCTGCTTTAGACAAAACTATCTTTTACCCTTTTCCCTACAGTTAAATTCTACAAAATAAATATAATAAAATTATCCTTTACCCAAATTTTCCTTTACCCGTATTTTTCATAAAATAAAACCAATGCAATCACCAATTGAGTATACATCTTGTACTGATGGGACACTTAACCATTCATTAATTTCAATCCTATCAATTCATGGAGAGTTATCAGTAAAGAACCAAACCAAATGAATAAAACAATACACATAAGCTAAGACAGTTTCACATGCAGTTGTTCCTTTGCTCCTTATCTCTGAGCCTCCTTATGTAAGCAAGGCTTCAAATTTAGGAGAACTAGACAACAATCAACTACCTACTAACCTTCTACCCTAATCCTTGATCTCCATATTTTTCTATCTAGGGTGAATCGATCAGCATAACATTTTTTATCAACGGGGCTTGGAAGCAGGAGTTGCATATTACTCTCACTTCAGCTCTTATGAGCCTCTTCTTCAGCCTTCTACTAAAGATAAGAAATGAGAATGAGAAGAAAGTTAGCAAAATTGTCTACAAGAAACATAACCAAGTACAATCTGATTCAATTTATAGATTAGAAGCCCAGCAACTCAATCATTCTAGACGCATTATGTATTGTTGAATTATCTTCAATTTGAGTGACCCCATATAATGTAGCTACAAGATGAATCTAGAGATGGAGAGCGTGATGCCACATAAAGCTATAAAAAATACAGTTACATGTCTTTCAATTTGATTACAAAAAAAGAAGGATTATTATTATAAAGTAACATGGTATTACCCGGTTATCTATTGCCCTGCAAAATCAAAGTTGAATGAGCAATAAGGAAGCAACAGCAATCAGTTATAGTAATACGACACAAAAATTTATTACACCAAAGACAAGAGACAAAATTAGAGCGAAATATCCAAAGTGAAGCGCGTTGCTTCTGCTAAAAGAGAGTTTCTGTTATAGAGTAACACACTTGAGATGCTACTAAAAAGAGGTCCTATTTGAGGAATAAATCTTATACAACTCTTTCATAATTGATTATGTTCTTAAAAACTTAGAATGAACCACAAGATCTCCTATATGAAGGTGTTAACGTTTGTAAAAGAGGATAAGGAATCAAGACAAACCAACACAAGGGAAAAAATTTTCTACAAGGGTTAAGTACTATTTAATTGAGGCAGGGGGAGGCCTCTTCCCAGAGTTCTCCTATGATTTCTATGTGTGTTGAAACAGCATTCGTCACTCTTTAATGACGTATTATGAATAACTTCATAAAACCTTTATTGGACAACTCTATTAATCACAAATATAAGAGACAGAATTATTTTGCCTTGTTCTTTGCTCTAACTCCCATACGGCTGCTCCAGTACTTATGTTGAATACTCCAGGGTAACATATTAGTTGAGCACCTGATTTCATATTAAAAAGATTTTTGTAAACATCATGATGCAATTAAGAAGAACATATAGTCCAACAAAATTACTAACTACTTAAACATGTGAACCATCACAACATTGCCAGTTCAGGAAATCTTATATCATGACAAATTCCTATTCCAATGCATCCAAAATCTGCAAATTGACATTCTTAGTTAGAAGATTTGTAAAAGTGAAGTTTCAAGTAGGAAGCCTGGCAGGGCAATTAAGGAAAGAACTATAGGTGTGATCAGAAACTACTAGCTATACAAGTTAAGCTGAAAAAATGAGACTTAAATCAGAATTGAGCAGGTTAGAGACATATATGAATGTGCCAGATGCAGGGTAAACAGTTGTACATTCTCTGCTAATATTTTGGGATGACTGATGCAGATAATGTCAATACATTTGACATGCATATGCACATTTACTCTCACTTCAGCTCTTATGAGCCTCTTCTTCAGCCTTCTGCTAGAGATAAGAAATGAGAATGGGAAGAAAGTTACCGAAATTGTCTAAAAGAAACATAATCAAGTACAACCTGATTCAATTTGTAGATTAGAAGCCCAGCAACCTCTTCATTCTAGATTCATTACGTATTGTTGAATTATCTTTAGTTCTCATATGAAGATAAAGCTGACACACGGGTATATGTTTGCATATTTTTTATCAACATATTTCTTGGTAAAATGAAAGTGTTTGGAGAATGAGAGTATGGTCATTGAACCAAAGAATCAAATCTAGTTTCTCTGCTTTAAAGAACAATATGGATTTTCACATAAAAAACTTTCCAAGTATTGAACGAAAAAACTAACAGAAAACATGGATCTAGAAACTGATAACTGATATGTCGCGAAGAACTTTTAGTTCATTAAATATGATCTCAAGTCCCAAACATCACCTTCTTCTACCAAGTTTATGAATATTAAAAATCCTACATATTAAAAATAAAATTCAGAATCATACTCGCGTTTATAAGGCATATGGCAAGAAGTAAAGAATGATTCTCTACGAAGATCATCCAATCTTTTATACATAATGAACTTTTGGGTGCACCAAAACTTAAAAAAACTATTCCTCATATGTACAAAATCATTTTTAGACCCCTCAAAAGCTCTCTTATTTCTTTCTTCCCGAAAGACTCACAGGTTAGGTTTAGAATCATACTAAAACACTTCTCTAGATATCTTCTTCCCCAACCAATATCATATGTGTGTCATGACAAAAGTATCATTACATAGTAAGAATTTAATTCTACTATTGCCAAATCATGAAATACCATATATGCCTTGGTCACCACTCTGCTTTGTTTTAGTTATAAGTCAAGATTAGAAATAATATCCAGCATTAGTCAACTGATAAACAATAAGAAAAATAGTTCATTGATCACTACAGTCTACACCTGATTCAACCGTTCATTGATAAGGTAGAAATATGTGAAAATGGATTGAAGAGCAATGTTTCATTTTAAAAATCACGAGCAACTGCGTTCCAAGATACAAAATTGTTATAGTTCTTTAGAAAAATCAAATATACATAACCAACGAGAATGAAATCATCAACCAAAGTAATGAAATACAAGGCACCAGAATGAATCAGTTGTTATGAAAATTAAAGTCAGCTCTCTTTTCCATCATCATAAAAATACCACTAGAGCACCAATGAACCAATTTTAACCTCTCACATCACAATAATAGTAGCGTAAAAGTCGTAAAAATATAAAAAAGGGTATAAATATGTTAAAGAAAAAAATGGACGTCAGTCAAAGCAATATAGACATAATATCCTCTCTCTGTAAAATAAGCAAACAAAAGGCAGGATTCTATGTTATAAAGTATATTATAAGAAAACAAGACATAAAAAGGGTACAAATATTTCAAAGAAAATAAATAGATGCCCACGTTCACATTCCTAGAATTTACATAATAAATTAAGACAGAAGTACCAAATAAACAAAAGAAATATAACACCTGTTGGTTTATAGGAGCACCACCATAGGCAACAACCACCTTGGTGCTAGTTTGATATGAAAATTTTTTTTCCTCCTCATGAACCTGCAAATCACGACATAACCCTCAACACATCAGATAAAACCTATTTTCTGAAGTAAATCATATATCAATGTACAAAGAATAAATTTTTTTGTACATATTTTCTTCTTTTATTAATCTATATATAGACACATCTCACAACTCTTAGTAACTTCACTAAGAGAAGTTACTATACTCCAAAAAGAAAGGGACACAGCCAGTTAAAGAAATAAAGGATGAGAATTGGATCTCAATTCATGGTTCTTATCCAATAAAACACTTTCCCCCTTCTTCATAGGGAAAAAAATTTCTCCCATTCCCTCCGATAAACACACCATTGAGACATTCAGGGGTCGTTTGGTGTAATTTTGAATCTCAACTGACATGTAAACATCAAGACATTCAAAATTGATAAGATTAAGCATACCTGACACGTATTATATGTAAATATCAAGCAAATCACACTTGAAACAGGAAATTAAAGCAAAATGAGTTTTAAAAAATTAAATCTTCAAACATGCAAAGCAAAAGGAGTAACAAAAAATCAAAATTTCAAACATATAAAGCAAAGTGGTTTTCAGAAAATCAAAACATAGAAAATATAAATCAAAAAGGATTTTAAAAAATCTTCTCTTCAAACATCTTAAAACATGAAAAACAAAGGAAAAGGGGAAAGAAGAGGAAATTACATGCGAAACTTGATGATCATCTCCCAGGGACGTTTCTTCTTAGTCCTCCAAGCACCCATCTTCACCTCTCCATCTCCAAGGGTTCATCTACAAAATAGAAAGAAATTTTTTGCAAAATGAGAGAGTGAGAAGAAAACAAGCTTCTGGAGTTTAGACTTCACTTTCTAATTTATTTTTTTCTTTCTTTTTTAATGATTGGCCTTTTCTCGGTTTAGGCATTTTTTTGGTGAAATGATTTGGGGGTTACTTTATCATTTTATTATTAAACATGGATGTTTATATATGTATAATTTTAAATTATGGTGTAAAATGTAGTAAATTTTATTCACTATTTACCCATTTATACAAAGTATTTTAAATGTATATAAAATTTTAAAATTAATCATTACAATTTATGTTATAAAATAAATTGTATTTTTCTGTTATTTAAATCATCTCATTATAGTTATATTTTACATAAAGTACAAATATATAGAAGAGTAAGAATAAAAATAATCCATCATAAAAACAACGTTATTTTAGAAGTAGGAAATAAGTAAGTACAATGACTAAATTCCTCTTTAATCAACTACACTTTATAAAAGTGATTCAAAGTTTTTGTACTTCATTAAAAAAAAATTCAGTAGACAAAATCATCTTTTTACTATATAAATTCTTTATATTTAAAATTTTAAAATCAACTACATTTTTTATTATTAAGTCTTTTCAAGTGATTCAAAGTTTTTGTCCTTCGTTAAAATTCTTTTAAGTAGATAAAATCATTTTTTTACTATTTAAATTCTTTATATTTAAAATTTTAAAATCAATTACATTTTTTATTATTAAGTCTTTTCTTATTTGACTACAGCACAGATCCTAAAATTTAGAGTTTTAAAATTAATCAAAAAAATATCTCAAAGTTGTTTTATTCAATTTGAAAATCGATAATAAAATCGATTTTATTCCCCCTAAATGTATTTTGCCTCTTAGATGGTATTTTGTCATGCTGCTTATTAGAAAGTACTTAAAGAACTAAAGGGTATGAAATGATAAGAATTCTCATTGATTTTCTTTTAATTGAAGAGTTTTACATATGTATTAAATTTGATTTATCTTTGTTTTATATAAATTGATGCATAGAAAAAACTAAAAGGCATGTTAGGCAATTTGTTGAGTTTACAGAGATGATTGGTTTTTTGATAATTCTTGTGATGTTAGGTGATTGATTAATTGAATTTACATTTAATGTGTTCATAAAAATAGTATAAGAAATTACCTTTTTGTAGCGGTTTAAAGATAACACACGGACAACTAATATATTTTATATGTACGTTTATTCTTAAAAAAAATGTTTGATACATGTGCAATGCACGTACACTATTCTAGTGTATATATAAACATATATTTTAGTGTAAGCACACATATATTTTACCACAAGAAATTTCAAGTGGTTGATGGACCATTATTTTTCCGTTTGTCATGCAGTACCTCTTTCCCTTACTGTCAAAGGCTAAGAGTAACACATCAATTTGAACTATATTTGTGGTACGGTTATTTTTCTTTTCTATATTTAAAATCCTTTCTTATTTTTAAAATTGATTTTTTACAAAATCATTGATTACATTTTTATTACGTAATTAAAACTTTCAAAAATTTAGCATTTTTAAAATTTTTCTTACTCTAACGCTTTTATATTTATTTTTAGATTTTTTAAATGTTCTTCAAATCAAATTTAATTGATTTAAAATTCTTAAATTAATGAAAAAAGTATTAATTGTCATTAATTCTGATGACTTCTAATAAGGAAAGATTTTACCATAAATATATTTAATTAATTTTCAACTCTTAAATATTAGAAAAAAATAGTGAAAAGATAATTTTGTCTAAAATAAAGACTTTTAATGAAGGGCAAAATTTTCAACTCTTAAATATTAGGAAAAAATAGTGAAAAGATGATTTTGTCTAAAATAAAGACTTTTAATGAAGGGCAAAACATTCAAACAACATTTATAAGGACCTTCACACTTTTAATATATATATATATATATATACTAGTTGAATTGATTTTTTATTATTTAAAATTAGATGATTTTGTCTATTGCGATGATTTTTAATGAAATATAAAAGTTCAAATCACTTCTCAAATATCCTTTGTACTTTAATATAATAATGTAAACATAACATATACCACCAGAAGTTTCAAGTGTTAATGGATCGTCACTTTTGTGTTTATCATGCAATACCTCTTTTTCTTGCTGCTAGAGGCTAAGAGAGAAGCATCGATTTGAACCATATTTGTAGTACGATTATTTTTTTTATTTTTTATATATTTAAAATCTTTGATTACTTACTTTAAACTATTAAAAATTTGATAGTTCTTATATTTTTCTTATTCTAATGCTTTCATATTTATTTCTAGATTTTTCAAATCTTCGTAAAATCTTAGAATTGAACTAACGAAAAATGTATTAGTTGTCATTAATTCTGATGATTTCTAATAAAGAAAGATTTTACTATAAATATTTAATTAATTTTCAACTCTTAAATATTAAAAAAAATAGTGAAAAAATAATTTTTTCTAAAGCAGAGACTTTTAATAAAGGGTAAAAAGTTCAAACAATATTTCTAAGATCCTTCACACTTTTAATATAGTATAGATATAGATAATACGTTGTGGAATAAGTTTTACCGAAAGTAAAACCTAGACCTTCGTACTCTTGACGTACATGCTAAATATTTAAATTTTCTTGGTTTTTTAATATTAGGTTTCTTTCATTCCAAACTACCTAAAGAAAGCAGGCTAAAATTGTCTTCTGTACATATTTGCGGTATCCTTTAATTCTTGCCCATTCAGTTTATGATAAACTTACTTTAGAATTTCATGAACCACCCATATTTGAATCTAAATAATTTTTAACCAAAGCTTCAACATCACTAAGTATTATTATTAACCAAACTTTCTAAAAAAACACCAAGTACTAACAATCTAGGTATTTTGGTGAAATTTTAGTCCCATTTTTATGTAATTGTCGATATTATGATTTATATATGTGCAATAATCCATCTAAAGAGAAAGCACTGAATGAAAGAATAATAGAAATGAAAAGAGAAAAATGAACATCGGAAGATGCCACGATTTTAGAAAGGTACCTGATCAAAACTTAACCAATAATTAATATAATAATTACTAAAAATAAAGAATATTCAAGGATCCCTTCAAATTCACTAATTGCAAAACATAATCAATGATCTTAATTATGATCTCTTTTTCTTTGTATATGAGTCTGTTTGCATGCACCTCAACTAATTTGGGTGACTCTTGTAAGGTTTTAAGCAGATTGTATGACTTAAACAATTTATTATATAATCCTATCAATCATTCAGGAATGTAGAACTTAATGATTTTCACATAAACAAATTACAGTAATTCAGTAAAGAATTACTTACTTGAATTCTCCATAGTTTTAGTGGAAGCACAAAAGTATTGTTTCTTTCTCTCCTAACCTTACGTTTTAGAATAATATATGATGAAACTTATTCTTTTTTTGGTAGAGAGAGGACCCCTTTGTAATACAAGAAATAAACAGTTATGTTTTTCACGTTCCATCAACGTGATTTGTGGATATAATAATTATCCCATTTACAGTAGTTATCCCAATAACAGTCAGTAATTATCCTATTAACAAAATAGTCAGTAGTATAATCCTACTAGGTAACTTTCACATACAAATTTAGGATTTAACTTATTCAACCAGCAAATAAATTAATTATGTAGGCCATAAAAACTTACATTCTCCCACTTGGCACACACAATGTTAATTTATTGATTTAATATGTACGTCAATCATGTGCACAATTAACGTTAAATCCAACATCATTTGTCATTGTTAAATAAATCAACTAAAATGAGTCATGGTGGTTGTACGTCACTTTACTCGATATAATTCCTTCCATGTACTACAATATTAGTCTATTACCTAACATAACCTTTCAAGTACATAATGGGTCCAACAATAATACTTAAAATATTTTTTCTAAGTCAGACCCTGTCATCATTATTCACAATATTATATATACAAGAGAAAACAGGTAATAACAGAAACATATATAATTTGAGCTCAAAGTGTCAATTACATAAACATAATAAAATTTTTACATGAAATCATTCATTGCTATCAATAAGACTCATTCTTTCAACATGTTCAACAAATATTTTGGGAGGTAATCCTTTCGTCAAAAGATCAGCAATCAGAAGCTTGGTGCTAATATGTTCAATTGACACTTTATGTTTCTAGACTTCTTCTTTAACCGAAAAGTATTTCAATCCCATATGCTTAGCACCTTTTGAATACTTATCATTTTTAGAGAAGAAAACCGCAGCAGTATTATCACAATAAGTTTTCAGTGGCCTTGCTATATTGTCGACTAATCCAAGTCCTGAAATAAAATTGTGCAGTCAATTAGTCTGGACTGTGGCCTCAAAGCATGCCACAAACTCAGTTTCCATAGTGGATGCAGCTATAACAGATTACTTCACACTCTTCCATAATATTACTCCTCCAGCTAACAGAAATAAATATACAAATGTGGATTTTCTTATATCCACACAACCATTATAATTTGAATCTGAATATCCAACCACATCTAGATGATCAGATCTTCTATAAGTGAGCATATGATCTTTCATTTGTTGTAAGTATCGCAACATTTTCTTTACAGCCTTCCAGTGATTCATTCTAGAATTACTTTGATATCGGCCCAGCATTTCAATAGCAAAACTGATGTCTCGTCTTGTACATATTTGGAAAGACATTAGACTCCCAACTATTGGTACATAAGAAATATCTTTCACTTGCTTTCGTTTCAAGTCATTCTTTGAACATTGATTGAGACTAAACTTATCTCCTTTCTGAATTGAAACGGGACTTGATGAGCATTTTTCCATTCTAAATCTCTCTAAAACCTTTTCAAAATAGATTTTCTAAGACAATCCCAACAATCCTTGTGATCTATCTCGAAATATTTCTATTTCAATTATATAGGATGCCTCTTTCATATCTTTTATTTCAAAATTGTTAGAGAGATATTTCTTGGTATCGTGCAACAAATCAAGATCATTAGTAGCAAGCAAGATGTCATCAACATACAAGACTAACATACTAACATAACAAACTTACTTCCACTGACCTTCAGATATATACACCGATCAACAGTGTTTTTTTTAATTCAAAGGTGACAATCGTTTCATTAAACTTAAGATACCATTGTCGGAAAACTTGTTTAAGTCCGTATATTGACTTCTTAAGTTTACACACCATGTGTTCCTTTTCTTTAATAGAAAACCCCTCATGTTGATTCATATAAAATTCTTCCTCCAAATTTTCCTTCAGAAAGGCTGTTTTTACATCCATTTGATGTAGCTCTAAGTCATAGTGAACTAGCAAGGCCATTATAATTCTGAGTGAATCTTTTCTAGAGACAAGTAAAAATATCTTTTTATAGTCAATACCATTCTTTTGAGTGAAACCTTTGGCAACAAGTCTGTCCTTATGAAGTTCGATATTGTCAGTTGAGTTGTGTTTAGTCTTAAAGACCCATTTACATCCAGCTCTTTTACAACCTTCGGGTAATTCAACAGGGTCCCAAACTTCTTTCTGTTCCATAGATTTTAACTCATCTTTCATAGCATTTATCTATTTATCAGAATTATTGCTTTTAATGGCTTACGAAAATGAAATCGTATTATTATCAATTCCCAAGTTAGTTTTCGACGTCTTTGAGATCTTCTAGATGCTACTTCTTGTGGTTCATCTACTATAGGTTTATCAATTATGACTTTATTATGATTAGTAGGAACATTAATTTGTTGGTCTTATTGATTACTTTGTTGTGCAACAGCTTCAGGAACAATAAATTTAAAAAAAGTACAGGGTAGAGGAATTCGTACCCTAACTTCTTTAATTTCTACATTATGTGGTCCTTCACTCCCACTAACTTTGCCATTCTCAATGAACCTAGCATTTCCAATTTTAACTATTCTCGTACTATGATTAGGACAGTAAAATCTATACCCCTTTGATTTTTCTAGATAACCAATGAAAAAATCACTGATTATTCTTAAATCCAGTTTCTTTTCTTGTGGATTGTATACTCTAACTTCTACAGGGCAACCCCAAACATGTAGGCACCTCAAACTAGGTTTCCTACCAGTCCATAATTCAAAAGGTGTCTTTAGAACTGCTTTACTAGGAACCCTATTTAGCAAGTAAACAACAGTCCTTAAAGCATACATCTATAATGAAAGAGGTAAAGATGAATTACTTAACATACTTTTAACCATATCCATTAATGTACGACTATACCTTTCTGTCACACCCTTTTATTGTGGTATGTCAGGCATTGTGGATTGAGCACATATGCCACATTTCTCGAGGAATTTAGAAAATGGACCTGGGTGTTGTCCAGTTTCATCATATCTTCCATAATATTCACCACCTCTATCAGACCTGATTATTTTCACCTTTCTATCTAGTTGTCTTTCAACCTCAGTAATAAATACCTCTAAGGCATTAATCGCTTGAGATGTTTCATGCAATAAATAGATATATCTATAACGTAAAAAGTCACCAATAAAAGTGATAAAATATTTTTCTTCATTGAAAGATGTGATATCAAAAGGACCACATATATCAGTGTGCATAATTTCAAGAAGCTGTGTGCTTTTTGTGGCTCCTTTCTTTATGTGTCTTGTTTGTTTTTCTTTAATACAATCTACACAAATGTTAAGGTCAGTAAAATCTAAATCTGTAAGAATTTCATTCTTAACTAATATTTCCAGCCTTTCTTTAGATATGTGACCTAAACGTTTATGCCACAAGTAAGCAGATTGTTCCTTCACCAAACTTAGTTTGGTTCCAACATTATGATGCTGAGTTAAGAGTGTTTCGGCAAACAGATTATCAAGATTCAGTTTGTATAAGTTATCGTAAAGAGTACCAATACCAATGAGATAATTATGGTTAAACAAACTAAAACATCCATTATCGAAATTAAAGGAATAACCAGTCCTATCTAACTTAGACAAAGAAGCTAAATTTCTCGAAAGAGAAGGAACATAAAAATTTTCAACTAAATCTAAGTAACGCCTAGTATCGAGAATCAGACGATAAGTCCCGACAGCTTCAAATGGAGCCTTCACTCTATTCACCATGTAAACATATCTTTTATTCTTGTTTATGATTTGGATTGTAAGGAGTCCCTGCATAGTATTAGAAACATGAACAGTACAATCAGAGTCAATCCACCAAGTATTATAAGGAACTACAGTTAAATTTAATTTGAGATATGTAAAAGCACTAGGCTTACCTTTCTTCTCAAATCATGTCTTATGTTTTAGGCAATCTTGCTGAAAGTGTCCAGATTTTCCATTGAAATGACACTTACCATTATTGTTTCCTTTCTTACGTACTTGAGATGAGAACTTATTAACATTGTTTCTGTTTTCCCTTACCATGCTTCTTCCCTTTCTTTTCATCTCCTTAATGATTTACAAAGTTAATAAAGTGGGTTTCTTGATTCTTCATCCTTGTTTCCTCTTGAACTAGCTTAACATTCAATTCATGCACATTCCATTTATCTTTCATGGTGTTGTAATTCATTTGGAAAGGACCATACTCAGACAGTAGTGAGTTGATGATGAACTGCACAAGAAAATTTTATTCCAAAATCTTGCTGTTATGTTTGTCATTTCAATAGCATGCTCATGCATTGTACGTGAACCATCAAACTTCATGGTGATCAAAGTACCCACTAGTGTCCCAGCAAGAGACTTATTAGCAGTTTGGGAAGATTCTTCTACAATTTTCAGAAGTTCTTTTGCATTTTCAGTTTTGGAAAGAGTAGTTTTAATGTTGCCCACAATATTCATTCGCATGACTATTAGGCCTAGTCTGTTAGATCGATCCCAGTGCTTATAATATAAATTTTCTTCATCACTGCTAGTTTCAGTAATAGTTGTTGGCTTCTCAGAGTAAAGTGCAACATCAAGATCTAAAACTCCAAGATAGAATCTGATCTGTTCATACTAATCTGAAAAATTAAGTCCGTTAAAAGTCGTAATAGAGGCAGAGTGCGAATGAAGGGCAAGTGCTGGAAGTAGAACATGTTCATTTGTTAATACTTTGAGGAGAAAATGATCAAAAGCCCCCCAACCTTTACCCAAATCTCAACTACACACCTATACTTTGCAGGGGTCCTATGACCCC
>NW_025894259.1:2363039-2544821 GCF_002878395.1 Capsicum annuum
TTTCCCACTTCAAGGTTGTCGGAAATTTCAAATTCAATGTTGTTTATTATTTTCGACTACAAAATAATTGAAAATTTCAAATTCGGTATTGTCCATTATTTTTCACTTCAAGTTCATCGAAAAATTATTTAAGTTTGAAAAGGAAAAGAGATGAAAAGTAATGGTGAAAAGAGTAATTGTGAAAAAATGATGAAAAGTGCTAAAAAGTGACAAAAATGGAGAATAAAGTAAATAAAAATTAATTTTAAATTTAAAAAATACGTGTAAAATGATTGTTGGTGCGTGCATCACACCACATTCCAAATGACTGGTTGTCAGTTTTCGGGGGAGAGGGGGGGTAATAATTCTACTTTAAAATAGTTCAGGGGGGTCATAGGACCCCCCGCAAAGTATAAGTGTGTAGTTGGGATTTGAAGTAAAGGCTGGGGGGCTTTTGGCCATTTTCTCTACTTTGAGTTACGATTTTAAACATATTATCAAATTCAGAAATGACTTATTTTCTTAAATGTATATTGATGTCCTCCTTTGGCCGAAACATCAAAATACAACTTTAATCATAATGATGCTTAAAAATATATTTAATACAAATCGATAATATTTAATGCATCAATTAATAATATTTATTATCTTTGGATAAATAAATAAAACTACCGATGCATCTAAATTATCTCTTTAATGTTTATTGGTTATAAGAACAAATAATCAACCTTTGGTGATTCATAAATGTCTTATAATCAAAAACTTTAATTTACCCATAAATGTCATATCAATTATAAGCATATGAAATAATGAGTAATTGAATTTTAATTTAATTGTAAGTTTGAAATTAATTATTCATCAAGATTCGATCACTTTGATGATTAACGAATCTCATCTAAACCAATTTCAGTTATACAATTTTTTTTGTCCAGTAAGTTAGAAAGAAACTATAATGTTTTAATGGTTGAAAGTACTCTAAATAGTAAGAATCCATTATACCACAGAGAATTTAAGGACCAATATTTCTTTTAATTATTATAATTATTTATTATAAAACACGACATTCGGATTGACAATATCAATTGTCCAGTAAGTAGCTTTCATATTTAATACTTATGCAGCACTTGAATAAAATTCCACCAGAACTAGAGGTGGTTCCATATAAAGCAGAAAAGATTGACAACATATTCCTTTGAGAAAGGAAACCACTGAATTCTCCATTAAAGAGAAAAAAAATGTCATTACTGTCAGTGGAACATATAAAAAATATGATAATTATGAAATTTCAAATTCGTAATAACTTAAATTATACACTGAACATTGCATCATTATTAGGGTTCATAAAATTGAAACTATGCATTAATTTAACGAAAAATCATTAGTTTCAAAACTTGGCTTTCATACCATATGTAAGGTTTTAAACAGATTGTACGACTTTATCAATTATTCAGGAACGTAGAACTTAATGATTTTCATATAAACAAATACAACAATTCAGTAAAGAATTACTTATCTGAATTCTTCATAGTTTTAGCGGAAGTACAAAAATATTGTTTCTCTCTCTCTTAACCTTACCCCTTTATAATATAGGGAATAAACAGTTATATTTTTCATGTTCCATTAATGTGATTTGTGGATATAATAAGTATCCCATTTACAGTAGTTATCTCACTAACCATCAATAATTATCCGACTAACAAAATAGTCAGTAGTTTAATCCTACTAGGTAACTTCCACATACAAATTTAAGATTTAACTTATTCAATTATTATTAAATCAGCAAATAGATTAATTATGCGGGTTATAGAAACTTACAACTCTAACAAACTATAGAAGTAAAAAAGATGAAAATTGCATCACCACCCACAATCGTAGAAGCCTAATCGCAAAATTTCAGTCTCCAATAAAAATAATATGTCATCATTATAAGTGACTTACGTTTCTAAGAAGATATATTTTAAAAGTTAGAATTAATAAACAACTCCATCCAACCTATAACCAAAAAAGGAAGCACAAGACGTCTAATTAACACATATGGTCCATAATAAACTAAAAACAAATTGTAGTCACATGCAACAAGAATTAGAGAAAAAAAGAACCAACTCAACAACAAGCTGATTAGATAAGCACAACCATACCTTAGGTTTCAACCAAAAAATAGCTTACTGTTTATCCCCATAAAACCTTATATATAATAGAATTTTTCAGACGAACTATAACAAAACTTCTAATGAAAAATAATATGAATCCTTCTACAGGTATATTTATGGGTCCTAATTGAACAAACTTCAATTGAATAATAGAAATCTATGTACGAATATATTTATGAAATTCTTTTGTCAGTATTTTTAGGCGGTGAAAAAGATATTTTTAATTTTATTGACCTAAGACTATTTTAGTTGGAACATATTTTTTTCATATAGTTAATACTTAATATCATAAAAATAATAGAGAATAGGTGGAAAGACGATTTTTTCTAAAATAGAGAATTTTAATCCAATCAAATATTCATATACCAACTGTATTAATGAGAAAAATAATACGATAAGCAATAAATCAGAACAATAAGATTAAATATAATGCGTATACAAAAGATTCTCGAAGCCCAATTAATTCTGCATCAAATCCTAATAGATTCTTGATTTTAAATTCTACGAACCTAAGAAAAATGATCCAAATTAACTGTATTTAAAGAAAGGACTTACAAGCTCAAAGCAAATCAAACATCAAAGTGCTCAGCTAAAAATATGAAACTTTTTCTTTTTATCTTCTTTTTCAAATTCAACTTCTTCTTCGATTGAAAGAAGCTCCTTATTTTCCTCTCCTAATTTATGACGAAAAATTTCATTACCTTATATACCTAATGTTACTTGAATTAAAAAGTTTGTGAGAAATCAACAAACAAGAACCAGAGGCGGATCTAGAATTTAAAGGTTGTGGGTTCCCAACTTATAATTCTTTACCACCAGATCAATAACACACTTTGCTTGTGGGTTCCCAACTTATAATTCTTATATATTTACTAGTTTTTTCAATATAAATTCAAGAATTGTACGAAAATTACTGTATTCTGAAAACCCGCACGTAATACTCTACATCTGGCCCTGACAAGAACTCCATAACTCAACAGTCAAACAAATCAATAAGGTGAATGCAAAGACTTGTTATTAGGTAAGACTAATCATTCTATATTTGTTGTGGCATTATACAAGCAAGGTTAATTAGATACAAAAATCAATTAATACAATAATTCAATAAGCAAATACCCAAATCATCATATAAAAATAGAAGGAAGGTAAGTGAGAAGTTGCTTACGGTTTCAAAACAATGTGCATTAATGACATGCCCAAAAAGGTTTATAATCCTACTTCAATATCGGTTAACTTCATGAACTAATTGAAGTCCAAAAAGAATTCTATTTCCCCATATTTAGTTCAAATTAATTTTAATTTTAAATTACTAAATGTTTGAATAATATTAAATGATAATTATTGAAAAGGGGTGAAAAGACGATTTTATCTAAAATAAAAAATTTTTAATAAAGAACAAAAAGTTCAACTCACTTTTTAAGAGTTTTCACACTTTTAATCTATTATATATTATATTATATATACACACACACATACTTATATATCTATAATCTATTCTATATCTATAATCTATATCTATAGTTTATAAAATATTAAAAGTGTGAACGATCTTAGAAATATTGTTTGAACTTTTTGTCCTTCATTAAAAGTCTTTGCTTTAGACAAAATCGTCTTTTCACTATTTTTTCTAATATTTAAATGTTGAAAATTAATTAAATATACTTATAGTAGAATCTTTTCTTATTAGAAGTCATCAGAATTAATATTTTTTTTCTACTATTTAAGTGTTGAAAATTAATTAAATATATTTATGGTAAAACCTTTCTTTATTTGAAGTCATCAGAATTAGTGATTTTTTCTAATATTTAAGTATTGAAAATTAATTAAATATATTTATGGTAAAACTTTTCTTTATTAGAAGTCATTAGAATTAATGACATCTAAAAAATTTTCCATTAGTTTAAGAATTCTAAATCAACTATATTTGTTTTAAAAAGATTTGAAAAATCTAGAAATAAGTATAAAAACATTAGAATAAGAAAAAATTTAAGAATTACAAAATTATAAAAGTTTTAAGTACGTATTAAAAATGTAATCAATGATTTTGTAAAGATTTGACTTTAAAAATTAAGAAAAGATTTTAAATATAAAAAAGAAGGAAAAATAATTGTACTACATATATGGTTCAAATTGACACGTCTCTCTTAGCCTCCGGCAGTAAAGGAAAGAGGTACTGCATGATAAACGCAAAAGTAATGATTGATAAATCACTTGAAACTTTTTGTGGTAAAATATAGACTTAAGTCATCAATAGGACCCTAAACTTGTTTCGAAATTTAACTTGGACCCTCAACTCAGACTTATACCTATCAGGCCCCTAACCTACCCAAATTTTGATCCACCTAGGCCTTTTTGCTCATGTGGTATACACATACTGTGGGTATGTGAAAGTGATTTTTTACTGAATTTTTTCTGGGGTCTTCTTCAACCTCCATTATAATTTTTTTTCTCCTACAACTTCCCCCCCCCCCCCCCCCGGCTTCTTCCTTCGTCGAAAAAATGAAAACCACCATTAAAACATTCAAATCTCAAATTTCTCTACATATATCTCTCTCCTCCTACTCTTCCTCTTCCACCTCTTCTCAGTCTCATCTAACATATTGGAAATTAAAAAAGAAGCATATCCAAAAAAAAAATTGCAACAAAAAATGTTTAAATTTAAAGTGTGGATGAGGAAAAAAAGTAAAAAGAAAAAAAAGATCATTATAAGATTAAGTTTATAGCAATTTGAACCAATAAAACGAATTCAAATTCCTTCATTAACAACTGAAAAATTGGAAAAACATCAACTGAAATAATTGTTTTTGATTTGTTCTCTATTTCAGTTAAACTTTTTTACAACTTTGATTTTCGACTCGATTCTCAATTTCAATGGTTTTGTTTTTTAATTTGCTGGAAAAAATCGATCTTTACTTATTGCATTTCCTTCCAGCACATGAAAATTTTGATTTCAGTGGTTTTGTTTCTTGAGTTTGTTTAATAATTTTTCCTCGATATCATTTTGATTTTTTACGCCATTAATGAGGTTGAATTTTTTGCCATCAGTGATGAAAATAGTGACAACTGCGATGTCATTAATGGAGGGGGAGGGGGCGGGTGTGGGTGTGGAGTGGGGGGGGGGGTTGATTATATTAAGCTTAATATTTAAATATAATTTTTTAACTCATATATAGTTATTTTTTTAAATCTGTTTGCCACGTGTTTTTTTTAATTGGTCATTTTTGCCACATCATGTGAGTGTGTTACACACATTCTATACCTTTTGTTGATTGTCCAAAAAAGGTCTAGGTGGATCAAATTTCACTTGGGTTAGAGGCCTGATGGGTACAAGTCTGAGTTAAGGGGTCCAAGTGAAATTTTGAAATAAGTTTAAGGATCTATTGATGACTTAAACCTAAAATATATATGCGCTTACACTAAAATATATGTTTATATTGACATTGTTATATTAAAATATGAAGGATCTTCAAAAAATGAGTTGAACTTTCTACACATCGCTAATAATCTCGCAATAGATAAACTTATTTAATTTTAAATAATCAAACGTTGCACGTGCAGTTAAAGTAGTACTATATTAAAAATGTGAAGGTCCTTGAAAATATTGATTGAAATTTAAGTCCTTCATTAAAAATTTGTGATATAGACAAAAACATCTTTTCAAATATTTTCGTCAATTGTTATGTTATTAAATTATTATTCTATTATTTAATATTTTTCTATCAAAATTTGAGAAAAATCCAATTAATCGAGGGGAATAAGAAAAAAGAAACAGAACACCAAAACAAGAAGTAACAAGTGGCTTTAGAAAAGAAACTAAAAGTGCCAAGATTTAAGGGAAATCCGATTAATAAAGGAAAAAAAATCCCTCTAAAATTAAATGTGCCAAATATTTAGTGAAGGAAAAAGCCCTACTCAGCTTTTTAGGAAAAAGGCTATGCAAGAAAAGGAAAAAAAAAATTAATAATCAAAATAAAGAAAAAAAAACTATGGATGGAAAGCAAAAAAAAATTTAGGAAGCAAAAAAAAAAAAGTTACAATAATTATTCTAAGATTTAAGACTTTCAAATTAATTAAAATTCTTATTTTTATTTAGGTAAGAAATAATAATATTTAACACTTTTTAAATAAATTAGAGTTTTACTTTATATTAAAAATATCTATATTTTATTTAAATAGCATTTAATCAAATTTATCAGAAACATACGTGTGATTGTTGCACTTTGTTTTTCTTCTTATTGTAATATTTTGCTTTTGTTTCTGATTAATGATTTTTTTTTCATCTATTATCATCGTTCTTTTTATTTTTCTTTATTTTTTTTAGTTAATAAATTTAAAGATTATATATGTAATATACATAATCAATAATTAACTATGGATTCTCCACTTTTGATAATTTCTCATGTTTTTCTCTTAGTTAAAAATTTTTGATTGAAAAATTATACGAAATAAAAATGTTGCAGCCGAATAAAGTAGCCAAAGAAATCAAAAAATTATTTATTTTCTTTTTCAACTATTTTTACAGGAATTGTAATTCTCTTTTTCATTACCACAAGTTTACTCCTTTCACATGTATAAGTATATTTTCTCTTTATTTCGATTTTGTGTCGTACTAAATTATGTAAGTCAACATTATATAGCGTTACTCTCATAATGATTCCTATTGAATTGATTTTTTTTTCCTCTCCGACAGTTTTTTATGCATTGTCTAATTGCTATATCATATAGTTCATGTTGAAAATATTTTATTTGTTAAAATTATGTTTATTTGTTACAAAAGCAAAATAAATTCTTCTTTTTCAATTTGAAATTAGTGTTTTAGAGTGAAAGTTAATAGCTTGAGTCAAATTTATGAAATACTTATGATTTTTAGGTTTTCTTTTCAATCCTTCCTCTTAGCCGTTGCCAATTTCAAATTGTATTGTAGGTTTTTGGCCTCACAAGAAAATTGTAGACTTATCTTTCTGGATGCTAAGTAATTTATTATTTTTAATTACTTATTAAAATATATAATATGTGAATTCATATATAGTACAAATATACATGCAATACACACACATTGTTATTTTTTTCTTCAGTTGCTAGCTCCTATTAATGTTACTTAGGTGCAAGACCGACAAAATTTATTAAAGCCTGTGACATGATTGCTTTGTGTGGAATAACTATTTTGTATCGTATTTCTGGTGGCAACATCTGTTGTTTCAAAGCCATAACTCCTTTGTGTTATTTTTGAATACCCCTTTTTCTATCTTATTTTACTGAGGATAGCCGACATTGTACTTCAAGTTGGCAACTCTTTAAATTTGTTGATTATTTAAACATTTGAATTATGATTTTGTTTCAACTGAACACATAATAAAATATTCATATTGGCACTTCTGATAATTTTTGTATGTGATTTGACTTTAGATATTTAAGAGATGCATAAAAAAAAGTGAAAAAAATAATTTTTTAAAATTAAAAGTGTATAATAGGAATACTCTAGGTAAATTCTTTCCACAATATATTATTTTACCTTATAATAATAAAAACATTAATTTGTTGTCCTCTAACACTTTCTAACAACATGTGAATTTCTCCATATGTCATATTGGAAAAGTTTTTAAGTTTTTTTTTGAGAAAAGACATTTTTTTCCCCTTGAACTTATCCGCTCAACTTACTTTAGCACTTAAACTAAGCTTTCATTTATTTACCCCCTTTAACATCTTTAAAGTGATTATATATAATCCTAATACTGACGTGGAGTTTTTTAGAAAAAAAAAAGGTGTATTTTTTTATTTAAAAACTGATATAGTCCCACTTTTTATTATAATATACATTTTAAAAAGGACATCCTTCTTCTTCAATGCCCCCACCCCCCTCATGGCAACCCACACCCACACCCCACACTCTTTTCTTCTCTAATTGATCAAGAACAACAATACCCGTTTTCTTTAAATCATCAATTCCTCCATTAACAATCTCATCCATTTTCTTCAACCATTAATTTCTCCATTAACAACCTCACCCATTATCTTCAACCATTAATTCCACCATTAACAACCTCACCCATTTTCTTCAACCATTAATTTTCCCATTAACAATCTCACACACATTCTCCATCAACGCTTTCAAGATGATAATTAATCGGACACAAGATGTAATAATTCAACATTCTTATATCAAAAAAAGAAAAAAAAATCACCCTTCAGCTGAAAGCTTTGAAAAAAATGTAGTTTTTTTTTTTGACTTTGCTTTTTTCTGATTTTGAAAATCATAATTAACAAACTATGTGATTGGTCTGAGATCATCATAGTGATTGTGTTGTTTCAAAATCAAATATTCAGCTCTCACAATCAAAGTTATGTTTGTAATTTATCCACTATATTTGCTCTGGTCCAAGACTATGGAAGAAGAAGCGCCACTTGTCTTCTTAAAAAAAATGAAAATTTTCTTTATTGACTTTGCTTTTTTTTTTTTTTTTTTTTAAAAAAAGAAAGATTGAGATTCAATTGAAAAACATAGGGGGAGGAGGATGGGGCGCTGGAAGAGGAGGAGGAGGGGGGCTGCGTTTGCAGGGTAGGGGGTGGAGGTGGGGGTGAGGGTTGGAAGTGGAGAAAACGTAGAAAGGGCGGGGTGGCGGGTGGGTATGGGGGTGTGTCAAGAAGAAAGAAAATAGGGGTGGGGGTACCTTTTTTATTTAATATATATATATATATATATATATATATATATAAATAAAATAGTCCATACATATTTTTTATTTTTTTAAAAAAGAATATATAAAATAATGTGTGGGGGATTAATTTTTTTTAAGAAAAATAGTAATTTCTTACATGGCTCCGACGTGGCATTGACATGACGTTAATGTGTAAGCGAGTGTAACACACTCTCCGTTGTGAGAGTGGTATTTAATTTTGAGGGGTGAAAATAATACACTTTAAAGATGTTAAGGGGATAAATAAACAGAAATTTAATTTAAGTGCTAAAGTAAATTGAGCAGACAAATTCTGGGGGAAATCATGTCTTTTCTCTTTTTTTTTTTTTGGTTTTAAGTATAGCCTTGGTACATTCTCTTAAAAGTTATTTACCCATGCGATTTTCATTTTTGGCAAGAATTTTTGGCAAAAATCCCAAGTTTTCAAAAACTAGAGAAAATAGTTCTTGAGTCAAATTCTACTTTTTGGAGATTTTTAAACATCACCCCAAATTTCATATTTTATAAAAATACCTCACTAATTATTAATCCCATGTTTATGTGGTTAGATTTCATGGTTACTCCTTTTAACGTCTCTATGAAAATAATATGACCTTAACATTGTCTCCTCCAAATAATTCTGGAATACCCTCCCTTCTTTTCTATTAAAATGCTTTGTATATTAGAGGACCTTTTTATTTTTGCATTATACGTTGTCAACTGTCAAAAATGAAGTTCACATCCTTATAATCTATGGATTAAATTTTATTACGAAATATTTTCATTATAAAATGAGAAGATCACATTCTTATAATCTACGAATTAAATTTTATCACGAAATATGTTTATTATAAAATGATAATACAGACGTATGGGGTACTTTAAATAGTCTTTAGAATTTATGAGTGCAAATCAAATTTCTTGAAAATGTGAAATATTTTTCCCATAATTATGACCAAACACATGATAGAACTTCATGCAAAAGTTCAGCTAAAAATGATTTTCCAAAAATATTTAAAAAATCTATGGTCAAACACTAGCTTAGATTAAAGTGATTTTAATGCTTTTTTTATGATTTTGTATGAATATATTAATTTTATCTTTAGTTATTTTTCATATTTAGTAAAATTATCAATTTATTTATTTATCAAAATATATTTTCTTTTATAATATCGAAGTAATTTTGTAAAATTGAACTCATTGAATCGAGAAATATGGGTGGAGCGCATATCCTAAACTAGCATATATTAAAAGTGTGAAGATTCTTATAAATATTATTGAAACTTTTTATCCTTCATTAAAAGATTTTACAATAGATAAAATTATCTTTTTCATTTATTTCTCCAATATTATGACTTTAATAAATATATTCAGAAATACTCTATCCTTCAATTTGTAGGACTTGAATAAATTTATTTTTTTAAAATACGTAACTTTTAAACCTTTTTCTTTATAAAAATAGGTTGGTTGTTTAGGATTCTTTTTGAATTTAAGTTTAATGCATGTTTGTTTACCAAATTACCCTTACTTAGTCCTTCCTTGAATTCTTCCTTGTACGTTGTATTTTCACCCGTGCAAGACTAGCAGCAGTTATACTCTGGAGAAATGGAAAATTTACTTTCCATTTCTTCTCTGAATTCAAAAATTCTGGCAATGAAATCAACGAAATTGTAGCTGAAAAGGCGAAGAACTCAGAAAATAAGAATAATCAAGTGGAATAGCCCTTACAGAGCTGAAATAGTTGAAAAAATAGGTGGATTCCGAAAGATGGAGTTTTATTAAAGCCACTGTATCGATCGAGGAAGAAAAAGATAGATGGGTTTACTCTGTACACGAAAGAAAAGTTGGGTATTAGGAGGTCTAATGTTTGAGGTATCCACTTTAACTTTTGATTGTAATTGTTGTTTTTAGTTGTGCCGGGATACCAAGAAATCATTGGCCGCAGATGTATTTCATATTAACTATTGGTTATGCATCTACTTGTTTCTAATAAGGAGGAAAAAAATCGTTACTTCTCAAAAAATAAAGAATGATTCTGCAAGATCTTGTTAAATTTTGATCTTGTATTTTACATGTCTTGTGAATTGGTAACGGGAGTTGCAAGATAGAGTGGCAAAGGAGAAGGATCGTAATGATGAGATCATTAAGATTCGCAGGGAGATAGTAGACTTTCATGGAGAGTGTGTTTTGCTGAAAATTATAGTGTCCTCAACTATGTTCATAATTTCGAGTTCTTTCTCAACTACGTTCATAATTTCAAGTTCCTTCTTTGAATGTGAAAATTAGTTACACCTCAGAATTTTACGGGCGCCTTTGAGAAGTCTCTGTAAATGCGCAAGACTTAACGTTTCAGGTTTTTGTTGTACGTTTGTATCTACTGTGATTGTCTGATTATTGTGCACCAAGATGGTGACACCATAAGTCACTTTATAATCTCATAGGTAGCGATGAGCATTGGCAGATGTAGCTCTTTGCTAGTGGGTTTATCTCAAGTTTTTTCAATTTGGTCTATACATGAAATATTTGTAAACCGGCTATAATTTCTACTAATATTACATCTAAATCTATAATATTATTAGTACGAGTTCAATGCTAAAAACCTTAAAGATCAAACTTGATTCGGTGATGATCCAATTTGATCTATTTCTATTTTATCTTATATCTTACTAGTGCAGACAGTTAGATGGGGTCAGCTATGCCTTTGAGGTGTTGCCGATGAGTATATTCTTCTTCTCTGGCTCGAGAATGTTTTCTAGGTAGTCATTTAATTCATTTTAGCTATGGCATCAATAACATGGAAAAGGAGAAAAGATTGGCCCGGGTATTTTTGTGTTGAAATAATTTTCTTTCTCGCTCTTCACTTTTGACCATTCTGAATATTAGTGTTATCATTGAATGATGAATATGCTGCAAATTTCATGTTCTTACGAGAGTACCTTTCCCTTTCCTAAAATACAGACGCTAGCAGTGTCTATGGATTCTTCGCTGCTGCTTTTCTAAAATACACTGCTGCTTGCAGTGTCTCTGGATGCTTCTCCTAACTTTTATTTTCTCGGTTTTATGTTATCTTTTAACATTTGTTTCCTTCTTTCTTTCGTCTATACAGATGAGTTAGATTTTCCTTAACCAAATTCAGAAGGTGGAGAAGAAAATCGGATTGTGATTGTTGCAAAAGAGATGCATTATCCCCTCTGAGTTGAGCTATATTAGAAATAACATCTTCGCTTTGTTGTATTAGTACTGTTTACGCTCGCTCTTTACTTTCAATTTTTTTACACCTTCAAAGTGAAAGGGTGCTTTAAAATTTCTCTGGTGATTGATACATTGAGTCACGGAAGGAAATTTAGGTTAGGCATTTGGTCTATTCAATATTCCTACCAATTTAGTTTTGGAAAGAACTACTTTTATCCAAAATTAGATGGAAAGATTCTTTTAGCTGAATAATCTATGTACTTCAAAAACTATCTTGAAGTAGGTATTCTGGAGTTCTACACCAATTTTGGCTTGCCCTCTTGAGCTTGATCTTGTTACCTAACCATGGTGATGTTTAAATGGTTAAATTTCATTTGTTAGCATCCATCTTGGTATGTGTTATTGAGTATTGGAGTAAAAATGCTTCAATATGTTGTGCTCCATTAGATTGTTATATCTCTTGTGTATGCAAAAAGAATGCAAAGTCATGTTCATGAATATGATCTTTCATTCTTTCATGCGTTGTGATGCATAATTCTATGGCATGATGGCCAAGTTACTAAACAAGATCATTTCTGTATTTCTTTTCATATCCGACACAGATGCGGAAATATTTTTAAAGGGTCTGAGCAAAATATTTACTTGAGGCAATATGATCAGTAGGAGAAAAGAAGAATCTAAGCAATATATCAACAAGTGCCACAACAAATTAAAATCCGTCCCTCATAATCATTAGGACAAAGAGAATTCAAATATAGTTCAATTCTAAGTTTTTTGATCTTACAAGTGCCATGACAGATTAAGGCTCGATTTACAAAGGCCAAATACTTCTAATAGGGAAAGAAACCTTCAATACGAAAATAAAGATCTTGAACATTAGTCCACAGGCGCTGCCAGTTGGTTACCATCAACGCTAAAATAAAGCTTATGAACATTGGGTTGCAAAGACTCTCGAGCTTTTTTATTTTTTCCTCAAACTTATCAGCCTTAAAAAGTTGGTTACCATCGAGCCATTGGATGGCTTTCTCAATTGCAATATTGGTGTTTCTGGCAATGAATATAGTCATGACACCTCCAGCAGTTTTCAAACCAAATGATAGAGGGGTAACATCCAACAACAAAAGGTCCTGATAGAGTCGAGCACTTTTTTACTTGTTAAACCTAAGAAAACTTGAGCTCCAACTATTCAATTTGAGACAACAATTAGCCATGCACTTCTAAACTAATTTCTGGTGGCAATATTCATTGAAGCAAACTTGTTGCACAGCCATCATATAAAAATTATACACTGATCAGAAAGTTAAATTCCAAAGAAGAGGAGTTTCTTGAAAGTTAAGAGTAGCAGATAAAATGGAAATGGTTATACTTCCCCGCTAATTGTCATAGCAGCTATCAAATTGCACCATAGAATCTAGAAGTCAAATGGCTACAAAGAGAACTTGAATAACTGTCGTAGCAGCTATAAAATTACATATACACTTAACATTTGTTCTAGAGTTGAGATATTTATCAAACATGAGTTACACAAAAATTTAGCATTCTTAGGTCCATAGCAATAACTAGAGGTGTCAAAAAATGGCACTATTGTCATACTTTAGAGTTGTTAATCAAGCAAAAACGATCAAACTAGTGCCGCCACTTATATCCATTAGTTTTTCATACTTCAAAGTTCATCATGGACAGCCATCCACACCATTGTGTTGCGCTCATCTTCACCCATACTGAAAAATAACTCCATTTTTTATCATCTTTACAGAGAATCGTTGCAGCTTTGATACGCTGTTGTACAATGTACAATTCCAAAAATACAGGAGATTTAAGGATGTAATAAACTTGGCAACGAACATCAAATCGATCACACTTCTCGAGCTTTTCAATCAAGGCACCCATTCTTTTGTCTTGAACTTCAGTAAAATTTTTTAGAACTTTTATCATACCCTCAAGAAATGTCTTATTATCATCCTCTACTATTTTTTTCCTTTACTTGTTTTTTTATTAACATTAGAAGAGGACCTTTTAGCATACTCACCTTGTTTATGAGTCTGTCGGGATCCAACATTTTCATTTCCAGATGTTCCAGCACTAGCTCCAGCGACATTCTCTCCTCCAGTAAACACACTAGGTCCAGTGGCATTTTCAGCTCCAACTAAATGAACTAGGTTCAGTGGCATCTTCAGCTGTAGTAAATGCACTATGTCCAGCGGCATTTTCAACTTCTCCAGTACCTATTTTAGTGCTATGATAAACATCACCTTCTTCTTCATCATCAACAAGAAATCCCAAACTCATGTCATTACAAAGTTGTGGAGTTCGACTCTTTTGAATTTCCTCAATAGCATCTAGCGGTGCTTCCGTAAACTCTCCAGTTGCTCTATCCTTGCCAAAGATTTCCTCCCAATCTTCAAACATTGGTCATTTCTTAGTATTCATATTCTTTGTTTTTGGTTCAGCCTACAAAAAAATAATTAAAATATAGCGTAATGCCATATTCATCAATTATGAAAGAATTTAAGAGCAACAAACTTCAATTAATCTAGATCTTTTTCCTTCAAATAGCAAAAAGCTTCAGCAAATCAAGATGTTTACTAGCATTCACACTCATTTAGATAGGTTGTCAATTGACTTCGATAAATGTTGTGTAGTAGATTATCAAAAATGACACAAATGACTTCCATAAATGAGACATACTTAATACGAAAATTGAAAAAACTCACAAAGACAATCAGAATAGTAAGTTGGATCATATTAATTACCTTCAAAAAATTATCCCAAAATGATGGATCATCAGTTAATATAGCTCCATCACTATATTGAAAGCCCAAACCACTTTGAATCTTTAGGATAGCTATAATTCCATAACATTTTTTCCAATATCGCATTTTATTTTTGATGTGTGGTTCACTTTTTAATACACTCTTAGGACGATGTTTGTGGATATAACATTCTAACTCCGTCAAGTGGCTTGGTATAAAGGTTCCATTATCACCTCTCCAACCATTAGCACACAACTCTTTCAATCCATCTGAAAGAGTTTGTTCTTCCTCTGAATCCACATCCTTCGCGTCAATAGAGTTGAGTTTCTTGGCTTTTTTGATGCCTTGGTTGATGATGTCTGACTATTCATTTCACCTATAAATCTTGTATAATAGATTATCAGAAATGTGAAAAATAGAGCATCACAATAACTTCAGAAAGTGTACCGAAATATCAAAAATATATTTTTAAATTATACTACACTTTACAGTCAGAGAATAACATGAAGTTAAGCTCCCAAAGATTAACTGATTCAACTAACCAACACTATAAATTATAGCATACAATAATCGAAGTTATAAAGAGTACAAAAGGATGTGCTATTCAGCTCACAAAAGTTAAAAGTTCCTGGCATCTATACAACACATACAAGACTAATTCTAAAGAGCTAATAAAGTCTAAAAGTAGTCCATAGCTAACAGGTAGTAATATAGTCTCGAAAGTGGTAACAAATCAATTATTAGTTCTTTCATACCACATTCGTTGAGCCAACTCATTCCTCCAACTGCTCCATTCCTCCGACGATTCAACAACGTCAATATTTTTGTGTTGATATTCCGCTTGTTCTTTCATATCACTATCCAAGGGATCCACTTCCATCTCTCTACGAATAAAGTTATGAATCAAGCAACAAGCACTAATTACCCTGTTATGAACCTTAACTGAGTACCACGAAGGGCTTGTAAGAATTCCCCAACGTTCTTTTAGGAGACCGAACGCCCTTTCAATAACATTACGAGCCCTAGAATGCCTCATGTTGAAAAGTTCTTCTTTACATCGAGGTGATGGATTGTCACCTCGTCAATCCTTCAACCAATATCTATATCCTCGAAAAGGTGACAGAAAACCTTTTCCATTTGTATATCCTCCATCACACAAGTAATAATTACCTATAATATAAACATATAATTTAGTTATTTCTATATAATATTCAATCCATGATGTAACTTGAAAGCATATACATGACCTACCTTCGGGGATTTTTAAACCATTTCTTCTTACTATAGCATCTCGTAAAACATGGCCATCGGCAGCTGATCCTTCCCAACCAGGTAACATATACCTGAAATTGAGGTTTCTATCACAAACTCCTAAAATATTAGTTGCTATCTCTCTTTTTCTTGCCATGTATCTTGGTTTGTATTGAGTTGGAACTCTAATAGGAATGTAAGTACCGTCTAGTGCACCTAAACAACCCTATAAGATAAATTATAATGTTACCTCAAAGTATAAAAGTTTTGTACTTAAAGAAGTGCTAAACGGTAATTTCACCTACCTCAAACCATTTCCAGCGATCTTCAGTCTCATCCTTCAGTATTGGTTTAGGATTAACAAGTAACAATGGGGTTAGTTTGAGAATAGCGCACAAGCATTCATTGAAAGCCTGACTTACGCTCCATCTCGATCTAATATAATCAACTTTGATAGATCTATTCTTCTCGTGATGAGCCAAGATATTTAAAAATATAGCTAACTTTTCATTACTTGACATACTTTTACTATCGCTCAAACCTCCAATATTCTTAGTTAAGAGAACTAAAGTGTGAAAGGCATTTCTATCCATTTTTAACTTATCGATACATATACTATCACCATTGTTTTATTATATAATGCAAGTGAGAAATAATTTTTGGAACTCGAACACCCATACAGTACCTAACCTCACCCCTGTTTCGGAATCGTCTTCTTAGAGAATGACCATGACTAGCCATGATTATGAAAAGACAAATAAGGACAACAAGAAATTGTTGAAACATTATCTCCTCAAGAATAATATATTCTGTACCTGACAGTGGTTGATGATCCATAATAACACCTAAATATGCCATCAAAATAAAAAGAATGAATATATATAAAATTTTAAAATAAATCTGTGAACAACCATATAGAGAGTGAAACAGATACTCAAACAAAAACATCAGTGATAAACTTAAACTTCATCATCAAATTCATTGACTTTGAAAGATTGCATTTCAAAATGATTGTCACTCTCTTGATGGTTGATTTTGGTATACAATAAACTATATTCAAATTGTGAAGTAGGGATAGAAAAAATAAACAGTGACCAAAAATAAAGGTTCGATACAATTACTAACCTTGTGGAGAAAAGCAAACAATATTGATTAATTACAAGGATGAAGATGTGGAGAATATTACACTCTCTTTTTCATGGCAAAGTACCAAAACAGAGAGAACAACTTTCTAATACAGTGGAAAAGGAACTCTTTATTTCATGGCAAAGTACCAAAACAGAGAGAACAACTTTTTAATACAGTGGAAAAGGAATAAGAACGAAATATAGTGGGAAAAGAACGCGGGAAAATAATTTTAAGGGGCAATAGTGTCATTTAATAGGCTAATACATGTGTTAAAAGTTTTGTATTATTAATACATGGAAAATGATGTGTATTGTTAACACACACTTTAATACACAAAAGTGTGTATAAATAATACAAGTACTAGTTATGCATAATTTTAAAAAGGATACCAAACATGGTACTAGTAATACACAAACCATAATGCATGTATTATATTTTTAATACGCTCTACCAAACGATCCCTTAATGTACAAAATATTTTACATTATTAGGTAAACTTGACTTGCTATTGTAGGTTACCTAACTTCTTTTTTTATTTTTTTATGTAAATAATTGGAACTGATAGTGTAGAATATTTTGTGCACTGACGGTGCACATAACTTAAACTCTTTTTTTTAGGTAGGTGAATTTTCCTTATTTGAGTTACATGGCCAATTTATTTTCCCGAGTAAATTCCCTAGATGGTCACCCATATTTGAGAAATTTCTTACAAATATCAATTTTGTTTCATTTAGGACAAGAATATTACCCACTCTTTCTATTTTTCTTAAAATATACTTAACACCTCAAAAATCTTCTCTCTCCTACTTGAAATGCCATGTCATTAAAATTTCTTTCTTTTTTTGATAAATAGATCTATTTAACTTATCAAACTTATTTAACTAAAGTTTTATCCTAATTTCTTTTTTAAATTACACATGATATACTAATCACTGAAGATTAATTTAATTACATCAAAATCTTGAATTATTTTATTTGATATGTACTTTTCAAAGTTTCTTTTATTTACTTATTTATTTCACCACTTAGTAATATTTAAAACTCAAGTACTTATAAAAATTGGTACTCATTTAATTTTTTTTGTTATTTATTTTATATATTAAAGATTCTTAAAATGTAAAAGAAATAAAAACGATGGATTTCATATTTTAGACATTAAATTTATTATTTATATGAGAATAAAAGAATAAAATTTACTTTTTTAAATTACACAAAAGAACTTTTGGATTAATATAATCCAAAGATATTATATTACCTTCAAATATAGAGTAATAGAGAATAAAAGAATATAATTTGTTATTTAAAAGAATTGATGACAAACCTACAGTATCTTTTGTTGCCAAACAAAATTCAATAATTTTTTTTTAATATGTATTATTACCTGAAAAATTTAATTTGGACATAGATTACTTGCAACTTTTTATGCAAGATAATGTTTGATAAATATATAGTGAAAAGATGATTTTTTTTTTCCCTGCAGATTTGTTACAAGTAATTTCCCATAAATAAATCAAGTTAATCCGTAAGATAAGACATAAAAATTTAGAAAAAAAATTATTATTTTTAATTTAGTTTCTTCACCTTTTTTGTGATCATTATATTTATATTTTATTTTATTATACAATTAAACACTACTCCCTCCGTTTCAGAATAAGTAAAATGTTGGGGTATTTATTGGTGTTTCAAAATAAGTGAATCATTGAATTTTTTTTCAAATTTACTCTTATGATTTGACAACCAATTAACTTTTGAAATATTACAGGGTCAACTTTTTTTTTTTTTTTGGGTAAAAATGGAAAGTTGTGTTAAATTTATGTCTTTAATGCTTATTCCTTAATCTGTGTGTCAAAATTCAATAATTCATTTATTATGAAACGGAGGAAGTAATTTATAACCGTACTTCATTCTAAATCCGTCAAAAGCAAAGAATAGTTGATTGAGTAATATTTTAAAAATTCATTTGTAATAGTACTGAAAAAGATATCATTTTGTTAATATTTCTTCAAAAATTTAATTTGTTTCAAGACAACATAATTTTTCTTTCCTTCAAAAAAGGAGATTTTATTCTTTTATTCTCATATAAATAACAAACTTAATGTCTAAAATATGAAATCCATCGTTTTATTTCTTTTACGTTCTAAGAACTTTTACTATATAAAATAAACGACAAAAAAAAATTATTATACCAATTCATATTAGTACTTGTATTTTAAAGCTATTATTAAGTGGTGAAATAAATAAGTAAATGAAAGAAACTTTGAAGATTACATATCCAATAAAATAATTCAAGCTTTTGGTGTAATTAAATAAATGACTAATATATCATGTTTTTTTTTAAAGAATTAGGAATTTTTTGAGGTGTTAAGTATATTTTAAGGGAAAAAAAAGTTGGATGAAATTCTTGTCCTAAATAAAATAAAAGTGATATTTGTAGGTAATTTTTCAAATATGGGTGACCAAACTTACTCTATTTTCCCCGACTTTTAAGTTTAAAACTCTCTTATACATATTGAGAGAGGAAAATATATATTCTCCAACGTGATTTGTATAGCGCAAAATTTCCTCCGACTCTAGAAAGTTCTCATATTTGTGTTGTGATTCTTCTTTGTTTGCAGAATAGGTGCGAATAGATCCACTGAAGATAGTATTACGTCTTCACAACTTCTTGACAATGAGATTTGAATCATAAAGGTTTCGAGTTTTCTTGGTCTCCCCTACTCATATTTATTTTGTGTTCTATTAAATGCTTTTGTTGTTTTTTGTCTCAAGTTTTGGGCTTATGGTGAATTATAGGAAGAGCTACAGAGGACGAAGCTAGAGTTGGATTCTTTCAAGGAGAAGATAAAGGAAAAATATTTGTCGAAGTAGCGTGTACAGTTTTTGAACGTGTTGGTAACGAAGCAGACGCAAGCACCTTTGAGGCCAGGCCATGAAGTGAATGAAACAAAAGTTCCAAGTAGATCAAATTATTGGCATTCAAGGACTTTTCATTTATAAGAAACCTATCAACATTTTTCTTTTCTATTTTATTTGTCACTTTTTGTGCTATTGATTTTTTGCTTTAATATTCAGCAGACGAAAGTTCATTGACAATGTAAGTCCTCTCTTTTAATTTGTTTTCTTTATACTAAAATTTTACGCGTATACTTGAAATTTTTGTACAAGGAGTGGTGTGTATAATTCTTGAACATGTTGGTAATGAGAAAAATGGATGAATTCCCGATGCTATGACCATGAAGTGCATGAAACACAAGTGCCAAGTAGATGAAATTATCGGCATCTAAGTTCTCATGTCTATGATAACTATACTGTCCTTGAGGTTTCACATAATGCAGATTGCTGAGTGTGTAATTGAAGCAAGATCCGATGATGCCGTTATCCAAGAAATGCAGAGGTTTCCAGAATCAGAGTTACTACAAAGAAGTTGTTGTTTCATGATTCAAAATCTTGTGGTTAGGAGTCCAGAAAACATAGCTATTTTCCTTCGTAATGTCATTGAGAAACTCATGAGAAAGGATAAGATGAATTACAAAAGCTATAAGAATGTTGCAACGGATGCTCTTAGGGAGTTAGGACTAGATAGCTGTAACTTGTAGTTCCAAGAGTCCAAACTCAAATCGCTCTCTCCTTCCAAATCCAAGCTGAGAGTCCTTCCCAACTCTTTGGGTCTGAAAAAGGAATACGATCATGCTGTTTATATCTGACAGGTCCCCTTGTAAAAAGCACTTTTAGATGCACGAATGTTTACAGTCTATCAATTGAAAGAGTGGTATTTTATGCTTTCTCACGGATAATCTTGAGTCAGTGGGGTTCATTTGGGAGCAGCTCCTCTCCGGTACAGTTTGCTAAAATCTCTCGGAAATGACTCATTATCTGTAAAGATATGATTAAGATGTTTAAATGCATTTTTTTCCAAGTGCCATATACAAAGACAATGATATGTTTGTGGCATTACCAATGAGATAGCAGCAGCTATTGCAGGATCTTGATCAGTAAAAATTGTTTGTGGTTTATGTGCAGACATATCCTAAAGAATGCATTAAAAAGCCATTCAAAAAATTCAGTTGATTCTTCATATAAAAGGGCTGCTCCAAATATAACCATTTCCCTATGATTATTCAAACCAACAAACAATGTCAAAGGCCGATACTTTTTATTTGTTCTATATGTCGTGTCAAAAGACACAATATCTCCATAAATCTTAAAATCTCTTATCATCTTTGCATCGGCCCAAAATATATTCGTTATCAAACCATCATCATCTAATGGTAAAGAATACCGAAAAGCAGGATCTTCTAATATTCTTTTCTCAAAATAATCAATCAAACTACGAGCCACTCCACGTTTCAAACTATCTTTTCTTTTATCCCGAAGATAATTTTTCTGATCTCTCTTTGTGTAACCTAGACAAGATTGCCCTCCAACTTGACGAGCAGAATAATCAAATGAATCTGTAGGACGTATCTCTGAATCATCTAATAAGTCAATTTCATATGTTTGAGCAACTTTTATCTTTCTTTGTGAGGGCAACATATGAGCCAAAGAAGAAGGAACAAGAGGATGATTATGTTTCTCTTCAAACGAAGTGATGCGAAACATTCCATTTGACTGGCGACTAACAATAATATGAGCTAAGCACCCCGTTCTAGTTTCATCTCTTTTTTTTTGAACTGTTGTATCTCTTTTGTCTTTGTTTCTATACCCTTCTTTATAACATATCAGTTTTCTTGAAGTCACATATCCTTAGATTCTGTTTTTGTTAGTATATTCTTTCCTAATACTGAAACCAATTACACCTGCGTATTGATATGGTATTCATATGCATGTTCATCCGAATCAAACTCCATCCCAAGTTTTATAGACACATTACATCCACTTTGGGACTCACTAGATCTAATCTCCATAAATCTAAAATACAAAGAATATAAAAAAGAGAATAATCAACAAATTTCTATCGTTAAAAAAGAACCGTAATGTGAAAATTTAAAAAGTAACTATATAACAAGTTCAAATAATGAATCACACTACATTTAAAAAAAATTATAAGGTGAGTTGGGAAATTAAACGCTAACTCTATCTTTCATACTCGAAATTACTATAAAGGTCTAATTAAGGCATTTTATCAAACATATGATGTACACTTTTTATACATTGACAGATTCAGTTATACATTGATAATTGTAGCTTTAAGAAGAGTGTAAAGCAATGAATAACCTGATTTTGTGTTGTCACTTTTCCCCGAGAAAATAAAATTATTCTTCAACTAGTTAAGACATTTTATCAAACATATGATGGACACTTTTTATATAATGACAGCAGCTATACATTGACATTTATAGTTATAGGAAGAGTGTAAAGCAACGAATAACCTGATTTTGTGTTGTCACTTTTTTTCGAGAAGATAAAATTATTCTTCAACTGATTTTCTTGTTCTTTGCGATCTTCTGTTGTTGAGCTTTGTGAATGATTTGGTTTCTCGATTTGTGAGTGTTGTATCATTCTCCCTTAAAATATTTTTTTATGATAAGAAAATCTTTTTCCAACTAAAAATATTTTCCAACGGAAGTCCATTTTTTTCGTAACTCTTTCTCAAAGATTAGCATCATTCTCGGATTACCTTAATTTTGGCAAACAAATAAAAGCCAAACCTGATACTTTGATTTAACCATGGTTTAAAGGGCTTTTTAGATTAATTAATTACTAGCCCTTAGATTTATTAGTGGACAACTATCACCAGATTAGTACTCCACTGGACAAACTGGACACAAACTGTACTGGAGAGGAGCTGCTCCCGGGTTCATAGTGGTTACGTTATATTATGTAAACGTACTATATATTCACTATTTTTAATTACCACTATGTATAACCGTTAGTTAGCTAGCTGACAGCTCAGGCAGTTGACGGTGCCTGCTGTCTGTTTGCTTCGTTATTTTGTTATATCACAACTAATTAATTATTATATGTCATTACATATTAGAAAATTAATAATATTTAATGAAAAGTAAAATAAACTTTTATGATATATCTGCTTCATCCGCTTCAACCTTAATTTTAATATATCATCTCAATTTAATTATTTTATGTCATATACGTATTAAAAAATTAATAATATTAAATAAAAAAGATAAAATAGACATAAAATGATAAGTTAACTCTGATGTTTTAAATTCTGATGTTTTAAATTAAGGAAAAGTTACCTAATTAAACAACATAAGTTTCTAAACTTCTAAAAATCCTCCACTTCTTAAAAATTACTTAAATCCCAACATTTCATATTTTTTTTACTAATTGTGAGATACAAGTTAACCTTACAACTAAAAAGGCGGCTCTTTACCAAAAATACTCCACATCTCCTCTTTAAATGACGCAAAATCTAGTCATTTTCTATCCATCTTCTCCATCTGATTCAAAAAATTCAATCAAGGTAATTTCTCCCCATAAAATCAGCTTCAATTTATTTAATTCCTTTTTTACCTTTTTTTTTTTCAAAATTTTTTTTGCCGCAAGTAAAGCTATCTGAAAGTTGAGTATTTGGTAGAGAGATTTCTTCAATTTCACCTTTTTTTTTTTGGCTTCATTGTTTGAATTATTAGCATGGATAGAGAGTCTGGACCTTCTTTTAGTCTTGGGGTTTCTCAATTAGAATGTTTCAAAGAATCTCAAGAAGTTGTAAACTTTGTTCCGGGAGATTTTGACTATGAAATTGATGGTTTTCATGAAAATAGGTCAAAATATAGAAATGATCCCCAAAGTATGAAGAAATTACGTCAAAAGCTTGCTAAGAAGGACAAGAAGAAAAAAGTGGTTCTAAGAAAAGAGGACGCAACAGTCCTGAAAGTAAAGCTCCCATTAAGAGAAGAAGAGTTGTTGAAAAAATTTGTAGAGATGAGCTTCCTAAGGTAATTACATGTACAAATTTGTTCAATTTTAGGCCGAGATACATATTTTGTGATGGATGATACGTTTGAAATTTATTTTTTATCTGGTGCTTTGTTGTCAATAATTTATATATATCTTGTGATTTATTTTGATATTGTAATTAATATAACAAAAGATACAAGTTTCTTATTATTAGATACATGTTATGTTGTCTTGTATCTGTGAGTTATTATTAATGATTTGATATGTAGCTATTGGTGTTTAAACTTGACTGAAAATTATAGTATAAGAGATACAAGGTATGACTTCATAGATACATTTTATGTTAACTTGTATTTGGCAATAACTGTTAATTACTTAAAATGTGTCTAGTGTTGTTTAATTGTTATTGAAAGTTATATAACAAAAGATACAAGTTTTTTGTCATTAGATACATGTTATGATGTCTTGTATCTGTGAGTTGTTGTTAATGATTTGATATGTATCTATTGATGTTTAAACTTGACTGGAAATTATATTTTAAGAGATACAAGTTATGACTTCATAGATATATGTTATGTTAACTTGTATCTAGTACTAACTGTTAATTGTTTGAAATATGTCTAGTGTTATTTAATTGTTATTGAAAGTCATATAACAAAAGATACAAGTTTCTTGTCATTAGATACATGTTATGTTGACTTGTATCTGGTTCTTACTGTTAATTTCTTGAAATGTATCTAGTGTTGATTTAATTGTTATTGAAAGTCGTACAACAAAAGATACAAGTTAATACCTACATACATACATGTTGTATTAACTTATATCTAAAGTATGCTGTTATTAGAGTATTTATTTTTATTGTAATGTCTTAATGTAGAGTTGTTGCATATAGACTAATTTTTTCATTATTGTTTCTTTTTGTTTTAGGAATTGAGTTATGTTATAAAGGAAATTCCAAGTCATCCTCTTTGATTTGTAAGTTTATGCAATTTAAAATTTAAGGATGAAATTAAAGAAGTTGTTGGGCAAGGAGTGTTACACTTATTTGAGAAGACTATTTTCGGATATTATCTCAACATACATATTTCTAGTTATATTAGAAAAATAACAAAATGTATTCTTATGCTCGAAATCGAGCAACCAAATCAAGAAGAGATACATGTTTTTGTCAAAGGCCAGATCCTTAGATTTTTCATCAATGAATTTGCTTTGATTACTGGCTTAAACTATTTTGGTAGTGTTAATGATTTCAAATATGAAGATTCTTCTCCGAGTAGACTTATGAAAAGGTATTTCCACAATCAACCAATAGTGTAGATAAGGAGGCATTGGTGGAATGTTTTCTGAAGGGAAATTTTGAAAACAAAGAGGATGCCTTCCAGATGACAATCCTATATTTCATACACACTTTTATCTACTCACAGTTGAATGCTTCTCCCGTGCCATTTTATGATTTCAAAATGGTTGAAGATGGAAAATATCAATTCTTTTCTTGGGGTAAAGTATCTTTCTCCAGGTTGATGGCCTCACTTAGGCAAGAATTTTCAGTGGAGAAACAACTTTATAGGTTAGGTGGTATCCCACAGGTTCTTAATGTGTGGATGTTTGAACTTTGTTCAAATGTTTAATCCAAAGTTACTGTTAAGGAGGAAAATAACATACCTCGCATATTGAATTGGAAGGTTGTTGCAGTCCAACCTCAGTTTAATCAGTTTATGATAGGAATGTTTAGCAAGGTACGATAATGATTGAACTTTTTTCATACATTGCATTATAGTATTTGTAGTTTTAATCGTGATAATATTTAATGGATAAATTTTTTGTACATAGTATTCATATGCCAACATTGTTCCTATTGCGGACGAGTTTGAAAAACTTGATTTGGCATGCACTAGTTTTGCATCTGAACAGCATGGTACATCTTCGATGCCATCGTCATCTAAAAATCAAGATCAGAGGAGCTACAGTGTCAATGTACCCCAAGTTACCGAAGATCATGACAGTTTTGATGACTTCAGTTCTATCCCTTCACAATTTTTGATGAGGCAGTCGATACATGTATCTCGTACAGTATCTGAACCTATGACAAAGACTGGAAAAGATATTCCAAAAGGAAGAAGATCAGATCATAAAAAACAAATGCAGTTGCGAGACGCAGAAAAAAACAGACAATAAGTATTTTCCTTATCAACATATTTTATATTTTTCTCATAATAAAAATATTTCTATATCGTGTTATTTTTCATGCTTAACAAATACTGGAAAAACAAGTAGATATGAAAGAAAAGAATAAATTTGATGCTGATTCAACATCCACATTAAACAGGAAAGAACTTGTGGTTAAAGTGGACCTACATTCGTTAGAGTCCGAAATGAAGGCATACATGAAGACATACATAAGGATCTACAATTTATTGCTGTATAAATTTATTAATTGTATGCATTTTAACTAATCAACTTGCATATTTACTAGATTGACCAAAAATTCAAAGATTTGGGGCATCTGATGAATGCTAGATTCACTGAAGTTTTGAATTCATTGGAGCAGAAAAATGAGACTGTGAAGCAGGTAAGATGCTTTAAAACAACACACATTTATTAATGAGTATATCAAATTTATTCATGCCTCTCATCCTTCAATTTTAGTAAAAAATTACAAAACAAAGTTCGAAAGAGGCTACACATTCAGATGATGTTGCTAATTTTGAATGCCATACTAATCCCGTCAGTCCACATTATGTCTAAAAAAAAGAGAAAATGGAGGTGCCCATTAGTACATATTTACTATTTGAAATATCTTATAAAAATGTTTATATATATCAAGATGTACTTACTTCTCAAAGGTAGTAATTAACTGATTATATTATATTAAACTTTTTTTATTCTCTGATAAAAAATCTGCAGAAAATTATTGTAAAACAGAGCCGACAAGAATGTGATCCTTCAGGTGCAGTTGTTGATGATGCAGGACCTACGAGTACCGATAGTTTAGTGAAAGAAACTGACAAACCGATTGAAATGGAGGATGATAAAGCCAACCAAGCACCATCATTTCTCAAGAAGGTTGAACAACATGAAAATGTAATCAACATTCATTATGTGTTTTCTAATTAACATGACTATTTTTGCATGCTTGAAATGATAAATGTAAAATAAGTCATATATGTAATCAACATTTACAAATCTTGTACAGTTTAGTTAATTTAGTAGTAAGAATCTAATTCACTAAAAAAAAAAAGAACACAGTTATATTATTAATATTTCAGATTAAAAATAAAGTTTACATACAAGTTAAAACACAGTTGAGATACAAGTTTGAATAAAACTGAGATACAAGTTAAAATACAGTTCAAATACAAGTTAAAATAAAGTTTAGATACAAGTTAATACAAAATTTATATACAAGTTAAGTTAAGTTTAGATACATGTTAAACTAAAGTTTAAAGACAAGTTAAATTAAAGCTGAAATACAAGTTAAAATAAAGTTCAGATACAAGTTAAAATAAACTTCAGATACAAGTTACTACTTATTGCTAAAGTTAAAAAAAGTGGACTTTATTTATAATAAATTTGTTAAGGTTTCAAATCATTTTCAGAACGTTGGAATTGAGAAGCAGAGTGACATAGTTGTTGAAGAAACTCAGCCGCTTGAAAGTATTATTCCAGGTCAAGAACATGATTTGGCATTGACGATTTACAGGCCTCCACCAACAACTCTAGCAGAGTATGAGATTAGTGACACTGCGATTTTGTCTGTCTTTTTTACACCACAAAAGAATGTGTCGGCTAATAAAAATGCACCTGCACCATGCTCAAGAAAGCCATCAAAGATTTATTGTTCTCCTTTTTTGACCCATTTTGGATCAAGTTCTCAAGGAAAGAAAAAGTTGGCTTCTAAAGAGAGGAAAAAATTTCCATTCGAAAGTTATCACATTACCAGAGATTCACCTATTGTAGAGATGGAAATATTCAAAGAATGGATTCTTGATGGCCTCTACAAGCAACAGATGAAAAAGTAAGCAACACATCTTATTCTAAATTCACCAGTAATACACAACTTACTATTTTTTTTTTAAATCAACTGTACTTTTATGTTACAGGAAAGATAATGACGATCACTATAAGGTTAATTGTTCAACACTTGGATTTCGTCAACTAGATTTCGTAGTTGCTTTTCCAAAATTCAAGAACTGGTTTTACTTGATATATCAACAGAACAAGTGCTGGAATGATGAGGTATTACCTTCATTTTTTCTTAAAACTTTATTTAAGCTGATTTTCAATAGTAAATAGTTTTCGCATTGTATGATTTCTACGATGAAGTATTAAAGTCTATTACATGAGTTACATTTACTGCCCAAGTTATAATAACTTTTTAGAATAAACATCGTGCTAACAAAACTTGTTTTTTGTAATATTTGCATCTTTACTGTTAGTAAAGATACTTGAAATTTTTTAGCCAAAAGTACTTTGTATTTGATACATCAACAACAACAATAACAAACCCAGTATATTCCCACCTAGTGGGGTCTGGGGAGAGTAGAATGTACGCAGTCCATACCACTACCTCTACAGAAGTAGAGAGACTATTTTCGATAGACCCCCAGCTCAAGACACAGGACAATATACAAAAACATCCAAAGCATGAGACATGATAAAACTAACATAGATACAACATCCACAAAATAATGTACATTACCAAACAAAAGACACCAAAATCCTACTAACTACGGACTATGATTCATCCACCCACCTTGTATTTGATACATAATAATAAAAAATGTTTCATTATATATGAATATATATGTTCTTCATTTGTTGATCTTACAGTTACCAATATTTATAAAGTTATTACTTTAGATACATAATCAATAATTTGTACCTAATTACTACTTATTACAGTTGATTACTATAACATACCACTTTATTACAATTTGAACAACATTTGGATGTTATTATGTACTACTTGAGGAAGAAGTACAAGAATACGAATTTTCCAATCAGCAGATACACTACCACAGATTGTTTTTTCAAAGTGTACATCGATAAGACATATGTGAATTACTATAATTCAGACGTTGCTAAGGATCTTGCAACTCAAGATGCATCTGCCAGAACTAATGAGGTTACAGATATGGAAAAGTCACTGATTAACACCATCAAAGGATTGAGTACGTGCGTAGGTCAGCGTTGGCATATGGTTAATAAGGTATTTGTACCAATTAACTATGATAGTGCCTTTCACTGGGTATTGACAGTCATTGCTTTAAAGGATCAATATATTCATATGTATGATTCAATGGCTTTTTCATGAAAACAAACAAACAAGTGAGATTGAAAAGTTGGCTGTAATGATTTCGACTTACCTTCAGTACTGTAAGTTTTTTGAGCACAAGGTACCCACTGACTAGACTGCACTGAAATCACATGAGGAAAAGTCCGAACGGGATCCATTTCCAGTGGAATATGTATTTGAGATAGAACAACAAGACAGTGGAAGCTTGTACGTATATATTACCTTTTTGTTTGTTTTCATTACCGTACTCATGTATATTGATGTTTTTAACTTAATTATTATTTGGAATGCAGGGATTGTGGTGTATTTGTGGATATTTATGTCGGGTATCTGAGTGAGGGATTAGGCATTCCATGTTTGGGTATTGATGCTCAATACTATCGTCTGAGATATGCTTCTCTTTTGTGCAAGTATGGGTCTGAAAACGCAGAGAACAGATACTTTAGTGAGAATGATGATCCACCAAGGCCAAGGAGCAAGTTCGCACAAAAAAAACAGACGGTGTTTTCCATATTAAGTAGTTGTTTATTTGTTTGCTTGTTGGATATTACAAAACTAGGAAGTTGACAGAAACATTAATGATTTTTTGATGATGTTGGTAATGTTAGGTACTGATACATTATGTTTTTTTAATGATTAAATAGTTTTATTTTGTTATCCATTATAATGCAATGCTAAAGCATTTCATATATATATATATATATATATATATATATATATATATATTTATGTATCGAACTACGTTGTTCTAGCACTTTCTAAAGACACAGTATTAGAAAAATATTTTATAACATTTTACAATCATATGTATCTAATATAATGAAACATAAATTAGAATATAATGGTATTAACCTTCACAATATTACATTATTTAGTATCTACAACAGTTTTTTGTTCCAACTAATACCTGTTGTCTCTAAAATGCATAACAAATTATAGCACAACTTAAGGGTACTATATCAAAAAACTAATGACATTATACTATAGAAGTGAAAATTTAATCTTGTATCTATAAAATTAATTGAGAAACATCTTATTAAATTATATGTATCTAGTAAAAAAATACATATTTTACTATATAAATGTAAATAACAAAACATTACATTATTATGTTTATATAGCCATTTTTATTTACTCAGAATACATGTTTGCCTTCAACCTGACTAACACATTATATCAAAACCTATAGTCCTACATGATACAATTATATTTTACAATTATTACAAATTGTGCAAACTTGTATCTACAAATTTATGAAAGATACATCATATAAAAGTATAAATCTTTACAATCTTTTACTACAATATAACAACTACAATAACATTATCAGTTCAACATTATCTTAATTTCTAAATGATGTTTCACGATAATTTCAATCTCCAAAAAATAAGGGTAAATAATTAACAAGGAGCAAAAACAACTATTTATTACAGAAACTATTTTTCTTAATATTCTTAAAAAACAAAAATGTCATCAATTAAAACTTCACATTAAAAAGGAAAGAAATTCAACTAGAAGATAACAAATTATTCCACATTAATAATCAGTCAACTGCATGGTCTATCCTCCTTTGGAAAGAAGTTACAAGTACACCTGTTGTGACCTGTATAACCACATCTCCTGCAATAATTACTACTCGATGTCATAGTTTCACTTGATTTCTTGTGCCTGTTTTTCTTTGGCCTTCCGGGTTGACGTTTTTATTTTGATGGTAACACAACTTCGTCCATAACTTCTTGTGGCACAATCTAGTCCTTATTATCGGGCATTGGAAATATAGATTCTTCATATGTCTTCCTTAATGTTTCAGAATAATAAAACTCTGAACAATAAGGCTTCATATCAACTACATGCTTGCTTTTTAGTACAGCAATCGCGTGTTCACATGTTATCTTGTCCAATTGGAATCTACCATAAGAGCAAGTCCTCCTATCAAGACATACTCTGTACTTCCTCCCTTCATTATAAACAGAATATACATATATTGATGACGCACTAAACTACAAGATTAGTCATAATATGTTTACACATAGATCCATATTGTTCCTTTTTAGAATATTTTGTTTAAATTCAATAAAAATATTGATTAAGTTACTGTAACATTTTTCAAAACAACATTTTTAAAACAACTAGTATCCTGCATTATGAATCAACCATCCTATAATATGTAAAACAAAACAAAACATCAAAACTAACCTCAAGCCTTGTAGATTTTGAAGTATTTAGCTGAAGAATTCCTTCAAATCTACTACCAAGTGATGTGTTTGCATATAATGCTCTTTCTCTATTCTTGTAATTCCACTTTCCAAACAATTTCCTAGCCTGCTCCAAACATTCTATTATCCGCAAATCACGTGCTAGCTTTAATTTATCATTTATGCAGTCCGCTATATCTGAAGTCATCATTCTACCACGATTAACTGGTGCATACACGCGTGCCCACTTTTCAAATCCAGAATCCTCAAGATAAGACTTTACCCTCTTATCAATCTTCCCAACTTGATTCCAAAGAAAATCAAACTCATCTTTGTGGTAAGTCTTGGCCATAGCATAGTAAATATCGCTAAGTCTATCTTTACTCTTCCTGAAGTTTGTACAAACATTCTTCCACAAGTTCCAAATGCATGCTAGGCGTGGCACATTTGGATATACAACACTCACAGCCTTTATTATGCTTTCATGATGGTCAGATACAACACATATACTATCGCGCTTTCCAAAAGCAATTCTGAAGTTCTCAAAAAACCAAGTCCATGAATTATCATTTTCACTATCAACAACACCATACGCAATCGGCAGAATGTGTCCTAAAATTTTAATAATATAAAAAATTAATTAATCAGATACAAGCGATTTCTCAAACTAAAAAAATAATTTAACAAATATTATGATCTTAATTACATCACAAAAATAAATATACATACAAATAAATATAAATTACCTGCTCCATCAAGAGTGCTTGCGGAAATAAATGTACCTTTATATGCTCCACTCAAATCCGCACCATCAACCACAACTACAGGCCTGCAATACTCAAATCCACTCTTCAAAGGTTGCAATGCAATGAACAAATACATAAACTTATTATCCTCGGATTTATGCATTCTAATATGTGAAGCTGGATATACGGAATTTAACATGTATACATATCGAGCCATTTGTCGATAACCATCCGTAGGTTTTCCCCTTAACATCTCAATCGCATGTTCTTTAGCCCTCCAAGCCTTCTAATAGTTAATGTCTACACCGAAAGCATTTTTAATATCTTCTATTATATCATTCAGGGTGTGTATTCTCTTATAGTTGACAAGTTTTGGTGCAGCAAAATCACTAACAAACCCAACTGTAGCTTGAAGTTGAGTAAAAACACGGTCTTTCAGTGGGCATGTGTGAACATCTTGGAAAAATCTAACTTATATCTTCGATTATATCATTCGGGGTGTGTATTCTCTTGTAGTTGACAAGTTTTGGTGTAACAAAACCACTAACAAATCCAACTGTAGCTTGAAGTTGAGTAAAAACACGATCTTTCAATGGGCATGTGTGAACATCTTGAAAAAATCTAACTTTAAATAGTTCTGTACCCCGACGACATGATGCTTTAAAGATCCAAACACAATCCTCTGAACGGCATTGTATGACAAAGCTGAATCAATGAAAACAAAAGTTCAAATTATTTTTCTTAATAAATATAGAAAAATAGATTTCTATATTCATTAACAACATTGCCTACTTGTATAACATGTATGCATAAATTTTACAACATGCATCTATGACATTAATATGTTTCTAGGATATTCATGATATATATGTGAAAATAAAACACATCGAGAGACATAATTAAACATAACTTCATAAACTGAGATACAAGATGAGCAAAATGTATCATTTTCATAACAAAATATATCGCGGCATAAAACTTGCTCAACATGTATCTAGAAAATTTACAACATGTATCTAGTACATTTATATGTATCTACAACATTTCATATAACACACAACAAGAAATATAATTAATCATAACTTCATAAAATGAAATACAAGATTAGCAAAATGTATCATTTTCATAACAAAATGTATCTCGGCGTTAATAACACAAAAACACAAAAAATAATTTGTAAAATAACTATCAATCAAACATTGAATACAGATTTAAATTAACATCCACAAAATTACCAACACCTGCTACAAAAAAAACATAACATACCTTTTCTTGTCTGATCTTTTGGCATAGTAATTAAAGGAATGCTCAATTGCAAATCACGCCATAACCGAAATGAGAGTACACTTGTCCTTGTATATTTGTCCAACCTTAACATCACTATGCTTGCAATCAGTAATGATCTTATTCCCTTTGCTATCCAACAAAGGCATAGGAGAAGTACAATTAGATTTATAACTAATTATTTCTTCAACTATTTCAGATGGACTTTCCAAACACATTACAACACGAACTTTCCCATCAAAAAGCATTTCACTAGAAGACTTATCTAATGTAGTGATGATAAGAGGATACGTTCCAAATACATGCTCTGTTTCTTTAATTTTAACATACAACTTCACACTCATTTCATTACGAATGAACAACGGACAAGCATTTCCTTCAACAATGTAACGAGCTTCAATTTTTTTCCTTGTTTTGTCAATTTATAGTTCTCCTGCAATTGTAGAAATTAGTTTTTCGTAAGTAACATGTTCACTGACCACAATTCCATCACTCTTATAACCAACATACTCGATTTCGTTAACCCAAACACCGAAATGACGTAAAAGTACCAAAATATTCATATTAAACAAACGAAATTAACAAATCAAATAAAAAATGGTGTGTTTAATCTGAACAAGAAGAAAGAATATTTTTCAATTTCAAAAATATATTAAAACAACATTTACATTTTAACGAAGTGGAGTAATAAATGGATTTCCATTAATTGTGGAATTTGATTTTATTTTTTACCTTAATTAGTTAGCTTAAATGCTGATTTAATGCAAAGTTATCTGTTACATTCCTTAAAATATGCTGATTTAGTTAATTAATACATGCATCAGTAGTATGTATCTAATGTGATTAATTTGTATCATGAGAGGTCAAATGTTGGGATTTTAGGAGATTTTGAAAAAAGTTGAGATTTTTAGTAATTAATAGTAAACATGTCGTTATATATGTAATTTTTACTTAAATTAATTCAACATCTTATATAAGGCCCAATTAATTTTTTGTCACAAGTATTTTTTATAGCAATTTTTCTATATCATTTCTAATTAGTTATTATGAGTCATTTAAGACATGTCTATTTTGCTACTTCAATCGTGATATTTGGTTGACTCTCAAAATTAAAGCAGTGTCACTTAAATTATAATAGAATAAAAAGTATTATAGATTATAATAACTAAAAACTTAAATTATTTTTTAAATATAAATTGACTATTAATGCCACAAAAGTTTAAATAAGGAGAGTATTATAAATTACAATAGCTATCAGCTTAAAATAGTAAATTACAATGCCAAAAAAGTATTATAAATTACAATAACTAATAGTTTAAAAAATTTAAAAACATACTAAAAATAAAATTAATTATCTAAATTTTATTTGTGTCACATAAATTGACATAAAAATAATATATATTAGGCTCGTGCTAGCATAGCCCCCTGGATATCTAGTTTTGTATATATGCACGAAAACAAGGTTCAATCAAAAGAACATTGAAGACGCCTGGATTTTATATGTTGGATCTGCCTCTAAAAGTGTTTGACATATATTGATAGGATTACATTTCAAGAACGTCGAGGATGACTGGTAGTAACATCCCGAAAATCACTCTATGATCTTAGTATTCTATAGATGAGTTTACACTTCAAAAATCAAATATTGAGTCCCTTGAATCAAACCAAATCATTTAGGATGCCTTTCGGTACTTAAAGTAAGATTTTAAATGTAGAAATAAGCCCGTACGCCATGCACAAGAATCTACTCCTTAAATCCCCATGCCGCGGAGCATGGGAGAGAAAATCACTGGAAGATTCCCGTGTAGGGTGGTTCAACACATGGCCATGGGTGGAGCTGTAGGCCCCGTGCCATAGAAACCCTCTCCCCAATGTAATATTTTTGATTTTCATTTTATTTTCTAGGTACAAAGGTGATACGGTATGGAACAATGATGAAAGAGTAAGGACTTGAATTTTTGAATTTTTCATATTGATATATTTTAATCATTTTACCCCTTTCCATAGTTGCTATGTGATGTTTTTGGGATGTGGGGATGGTTGGTACGATTTCCAATGCATTATAGTGCAATTTCTACGAGTTCGTGAATTTTGGAGGTTAAAAATACTTTATTGTTGACTTTGGTCATTATTTATTATTTTGTGTGTCAGATGGCAAAACAAACTGCACTAGATATCTAAAACATCGATTTTGGGTTAGTAGCTTGGTTGGCTAATTTTATGATGTTTATATCTTATTTTGATTCTCGATTTTAAAAGTTACGAAATTAGGTTTTGGGGGTCAATTTTGTAAAAACAAACTCTTTTAAAAAATATGACACCGTCATTGAGTTCAGAACTATAAAACCCTAAATATTTCTACCTCAGTCCAGCCCTTCGTACGTACTTGAAGCACTAAGAAACTGAAAGTAAAGCTAAGAGTTGAGGGACTTAGTCATTTTGACTCCCTTTAAACTTCGAAGATTTTTAAGTTGACCTTCCCGGATCCGAGATAGCTTAAGCCTCATGAAAAGAACTATCCTACTTATGATCTTAAGTTAGCTGCTATTGTGTTTTCTTTGAAAATACGGAGACACTATCTTTATGTGGTGCATGTTAATGTGTTTACGGACCACAAAAGTTTGCAGTATGTGTTTACGTAGAGAGAGTTGAATCTCCATCAAAGAAGGTGGTTAGAATTGTTGAAAGATCATGACATAAGTGTTTTGTATCATCCGGGCAAGGCTAATGTTGTGGCAGACGACCTTAGTAGACTGTTTATGGTAGTGTTGCTTATGTGGAGATTGATAAGAAGAAGTTAGTTTGGGAAGTTCATCAATTGTCTAGATTGGGTGTTCATTTAGTTGATTCGGCTGAGGGTACCGTTTGGGTACAGAGTAGTGCAAAATCTTCCTTAGTTTCTAAGGTAAAGGAGAAACAAGATCAGGATCCCATCCTAGTTAAGTTGAAGGAGTCGGTTAGAGATCAGAAGGTAGAGGTTTTCTTCCAAGGGCAAGATGGCATGTTAAGATACCTGAGTAGGTTATGTGTGTCGTGCGTTGATAATTTAAGGCATCAGATTATGGCTGAAGCACATGATGTGCGTTACTCCATTCATCCTGGTGCTACTAAGACGTACCAAGATTTGTAGGAGATTTATTGGTTGTGTGGTATAAAGAAATATATTGTAGAGTTCATAGCTAAGTGTTCAGTTTGTTAATAGGTTAAGGTAGAGAACCAAAGGCCTGGTGGGACTTTGCAAGAGTTCAATATTCCCACTTGGAAGTGGGAAGAGGTGAACATGGATTTTGTAACAAGGTTACCTCATTCTCGTCGTTAGCATGATTCGATTTGGGTTATTGTAGACAGGTTGACCAAATCAACCCATTTCCTACCAGTTTATACTTCTTACTCAGCTGAAGATTATACTAAGCTGTATACTAGAGAGTTAGTTAGATTGGATGGAGTTCCTTCATCTATCATTTTAGATAGGGGAACTTAGTTTACCTCTCACTTTTGGAAAGCCTTTTAGAAGGGTCTTGGTACCCGAGTTTATCTTAGCTCAGCTTTTGATTGTCAAATAGATGGTCAGGCAGAGAGGACCATTCAGACCCTAGAAGATATGTTGAGGGCATATGTGCTTGATTTCAAGAGTAGTTGGGATGAGCATTTGTTGTCGATTGAGTTTGCCTACAATAACAGCTACCATGCTAGAATTCAAATGGCCTTGTTAGAGGCTCTTTATGAGAGGAGATATAGATCACCTATCAGTTGATTCGAAGTGGGTGATGCTGCATTGATAGGGCCAGATGTGGTGTTAGAAGCTATGGAGAAAGTGTAGTTGATTCAAGAAAGGTTGATAATAACTCAGAGTTGTCAAAAACCTTATGTAGATGCAAGAAGAAGATGTCTTGAGTCAAAATTAATGACTTAGTGTATTTGAAAGTATCATCCATAGGGTGAAGAGGTTTGGCAAAAAGGGGCAACTTAGTCCCTGCTATGTTAGCCCCTATAGGATATTAAGCCATGTTGGGAAGGTTGCATATGAGCTTGAGCTGCCTGCAGATTTGTCCTCTGTTCATCCTGTGTTCCATGTGTCCTTGTTAAAGAAGTGTATTGGATATCCAGTGGTTATAGTACCCTTAGAAAGCATAGATATTCGTGTTATCCTCTCTTATGAAGATATTCCAGTCGAGATCCTTGTTCGCCAGATTCATAGACTAAGGAACAAAGAAGTTTCCTTGGTCAAAGTTCTTTGGTAGAATCAATCCATTGAGGGAGCCACTTGGGAAATAGAAGTAGATATGAGAACCAAGTACCCTTATCTTTTCTCCGCAGATTTAGATTCAGTTCAAGGTAACAAGTTTCCCCAGATCATCTCTTTTTCATTCCAAGTTTTAGCTTTATATAGCCAATTTCTTGATAATTCTTGCACTTGCAAATCAGTTTAGTCAAGCTTTTAGTTGTGCATGCCAGTTATAGCCTCAGTTTTTCAGCATCTCAGCTTCATTAGTCTCATTCAAGGATGAATATTCCCAAGGAGGAGATATTGTAATACCCCAATTATTTCTAGCTCATTCCAACCCTTAGTACGTACTTGAAGCACTTAGAACCTGAAAATAAAGCTAAGAGTTGAGGGACTAAGTCATTTTGACTTCCTTTAAACTTTGAAGATTTTTAAGTTGACCTTCGGGGCTTCGAGACAATGATTTTTGAGTTAAATTATTTTTAGGGGTGAAAATAGTATATCTCGGGTAAGTTTTGGAATTTTTGGATGAGGATTGGATCATATTTGAATTGGTAAAATAGTAGCTCACTAAGATTAGGACACGTCGAGGTGAGTATCGCAGTGAGGAGGCCACCGCATCGTGGTGGAGGCAAAATCGGCATTTGTGAGTTTCCAGTGGCTCATCGTGATTTCCCCACTTCATGATGAGTATCGCGATGAGCATACCACCGCATCATGATGTGGGCCGTATCGACAATTGTCATAATCTAGTGAGTTACGATGATTCCACCGCGTTGCGGTGGGTATCGCGATGACCCACTTATCGCATCATGGTGGGGACTTAATCGGCATTCTAATTGCAAGATTTTAAATCCCAAGGGAAATTTTGTCTTTCATTAAGCCCCCAAATCGTGTACACAGAAGATTAATCATAATACTAAGCAAAATATGGTCATTGTTCATGAAATCCCCCTCAACTAAAACCCTAGGATTCAACATTCAACTTCAATAATCCCTAAATTCCACCATTCTTTTACCAAAATAGTTCAAAATTCAAGGTTCCCAATTCAAGAGTTCCAAGATTCAACCTTTAAGAGCACAAATAGGATCTCAAAACCAAGCTTCTTCATCTAGTTCATCAATTAAGGTATGTGGGGTTATGAACAAGGGTAATCCTTTCACCCTTGTGCCCAAAACTAGTTTTCAATTACATATTTACTAGATTTCGTGTGATTACACGTGAATTTCAGTTTAGGGTTTATACCCCTCTATTACTATTTAAAGATTATGAGATTTGAATGATTAAGATGTTAAATTGCATGTCTATTTTCGTATTTTCATTTGTATTGCAAAAATTTCCAGACTTAGAATTTAATAGTCAATATTTTCAGTATCAAGTATGAACTTTATGATGATTTGACATGAATTTGATGCATGAGTTATTAAGCCCTAGTTTGAACATTGATATTTCAAAAATGACTATGCTTTGGGCATCCCATGATTAGTTTATTCTGAGATTTTGATCAAGAGTTGGCATTTTAGACTTTGCTTAGATATGGAATCCACTTTACAGATTCAATTATTGTTTAAAATAACAAATATACAATTTGGTTCCATCCTGAACCCTTATACTAGTTTTAAAGTGGATTTTCCTATAGTTGGTTCCATCCTAAACCCTTATACTAGTTTTAAAGTGGATTTTCCTACAGAATGAGCATATAGATTAAAGGGAGTAGTATTTAGCACCGAGCGGGACGTGCGGGTTTAGTGCATCCTACTTTTCTAGAACTACGAGCCAACGTAGGTTCCATTTCTATATGGATGATAGTTACAGATGTGATCAATTATCTCAGGTTATACTCCTTAGCAAGAGTATGACACCTCTTCCCAACGTGAGGTTTTCCCCATAAGGGAAAAAGACGTTGGACACTATGATAACTCACATAGTGTATGTCGGCTAGAAGAACCTTCCTACTCGTAAAAGTAAATAAACAGCTTTTGAGTAAACTTCCCTATAGCCTAACAGAAAAGAATGACAGATAACAGTTCAGCTTTTAGACTTCAAATGTGATGGCTCACCAGATTTACACAGTATGTTTTATTTTTCATGATTTATGATTTTTAGCTTTAAGATATTCAAGCCATGTGAGTCATTACATTCTAGCATGCATATTTTATGAATTCTGATAATATTGAAATATCATTTTTACTTATGCATGCACCCCAATATGCTCAGTACATTCTCAAAGTACTAATCTATATATACGTCTATGTACTACATTGTCTAATAATCTAGGTTCAAGTGCTTAGTATCAGCAGCGTGAGTGATTTCAGGCATCTCTATCTACATCCCGATAGTTGGAGAGTCCTCATGGTTCGAGGGCCCATTTATCCAGATTTCCTACTTCTATAGTATTTAATTCAGTAGTTTTTATTCAGTTTGAGTCAGTTGGGGACTTGTTCTAGTGGCTCTCTAGTTAGTAGTAGTAGAGGCTTGTCGGATTGCTAGTTATGATTCAGATTTCTAGTCTTGATTGTTTATACTCTTACATCTAGTATTTTCAGATATCATGTCCAGATAATTTCAACTTAACTCTAACAGAATTTTGTATGTTAGTTTTGATTATTTATATATCTACATTTCCTTATTAGGAGCTTCAGATTTAGTAAAAGGCTTACTGGATTAGCTTGAGACTACTCGTCGTCTTGAGCACCGTGTCATGTCTCAGGACCCGTTTCCGAGACATTACAAGAATGTTGAATTCGATAGGCTAATATAGTTTATTTGCATTCATGGGACTTCAGATGTATCCCGAGGGGTTAGTGGAGACTTGAAACTTTCCAAGTACGAGATGGTGCATCACTCAACTGGTGCATCCGAATTTTCCCTACTTGGTTCGCTTAAACGAAGCCTATGAACGTAGCCACTAGTTGTTTAAGAGACCAGGCTGCTAGCTGGTAGGTAATGTAAGTGAAGGCCCATTCGCTTAAGCAGCTAGTGGGTCACTTACGCAACATGTGCAAGCACGATAGTTACCGTAAAATAGGCACTTGGCTATGAAAGCGGTGACCGCTTAAGCAACCCATTTCTTCTTAAGTGGCACCTAAGTGGCATTAAATTCCCTATTTCTTGATTTTCTCTCATTTTTGAGACTCTGAGCTTCGGGTTGAGAGGATTTTGGGTGATTTCTACCATCTTAGAGCTTGAGTAAGTTCCAAATTACTACTTCAATTATCTTTGTTCGATTCTTTTCATCTAAAATCCATTACTTCATGATTTCAAAAGTGAAATATGGGGATTTTGGCCCGAAAGGCCTAAAATGATTTTTTTTTTCAATTCATACCTTATTTTTACTGGTTTTCACTTGGGTTATCTCCTATGACTTCCTTTAATCATATGTAATCTGTTTATAAAAAAATTCCAAATTTACCATTTATTTTCAAAAACCCATTTCGAAGGTCTAGTTTCACCCCAATTTGAAAGTAGGAAATATGAGTATCATTTTGTAGCGCCCCATATTTTTCAGGCTAGAATTCAAACTATCATTCCTACGTGTATAAACTTAAATCCAATGATTTCTATGTAAATATAAGTGTCATGATTATTTACCTCGTGTGTAAAGTGCTTTCGATATGAAGAATGTTCATAGGAAACATTTAGAGCAAAGTTGGGTTGAGAACTTTACTACCGATTGAGTTTTAGTATAAGTTTTTACTTGGGTCAACTTCCAATGACTATTAATCCTAGAATATAATGAGTTAAGTAGCCTACTATATACCAAATTAAAACCCTTCGAGTCTTTTTTTCTAAAACCACTGATTTTTCCAAATTTTGGTTCCCAAGTAAAAAGTTATGAGCATTTTCGTGAGCAAACTAGTGAGGGTCCACAATAAAGGTGTGACATGCCCTGTGTGCTCCTTGATAAGGGCGTGGCACACCCATAGTTTGAGAGACACTAAAACTAACATCTTTCTTCAGTTTTTCATGAGCTAACTAGTAACTTACATCCTAAATCATCCTATAACTAATATAACATGTTTTCCCTCATCCCATAACCCAAATACACAATTTCTCTTCACCCAAATTCTCAAGATCACCAAATAAGGGTTCTTCTCCAAAATTCAAGTTTTTTAGGCTTCAAATTCAATTTCTTCTCAAATTTCATCTGTCAAAAAGGCATGTTGGACACTCCCTAATTTCATTATTTCTATATTTCTTCCATTTACCTAATTTTACATATTTTTTATTAGTTGTTTTAAACTAGGTTTGAGGTGGTTTAGTTGTAAAAGATTTAACCTAATTTCTTTTTATTTAATGGTTTTCATATACTTATATGCCTTAATGATTTTTCGTGTTTAAATAGTGGTTTGTAAATGGCAGTGTGACTTACAAAAAGGGTTAAATTGACAACTTGGATTCATAATGTATAGGGTTTTTTCAGGGTAAATATATAAACCTCAACATACTTCATAACTTGATCTTTATTAGGGATTTTATAATGATTAACTCATTTCTTGGAAGCATTGTATGACATTAATGGAAAATAACTTACACTGGAATTTTAAACCAAAATTTAAAGTTTAAATGGTTTAATGAAAACAAGGTATGACATAATCGAAATGGCTTTCAAATCTTGGTATGGCGAAATCAATACGAAAATTCCTTAATTAAAGACTCCATGTTAATGGTATGTGAAAAATATTCTAATTAGATTTAAAGGGAATTGTGTAGCTTCACCGAGATAGAATAGTCCTGCGGGGACAATGCTTGAACCATATTTATCAATGTTGGGAAGTTTTTTCCTGGAATATGAATAACCGTTGTATGCATGCTTCGTTTAGTATACACAATTATTCTTTTGGGAGGTTACTGTCTATTAGTGACTTTAGCCTAATTCCTTGGTCCATGCGACCAACATGGATTGGGCCCCTTTCGGCAGAGGGAGCTGAACTCATATAGCCCATGGGATCCTGGAGGTCAGTGCAAGATACATAGTTTAGGATTAAACTTTAAATGGTCATGTATGTATATTCATTTCCCCTACCCAACATTTTATTTTCTTGATGATTGTTGAGCATACATTTTTTGACTAATTTTTGGTAAATATATATTTTATCCCTTTTCTTGGTTTGCATGCCAGTAGTCATTGTATTGATCGTGCTCGAATGCTACATTATTTCACGATGTAGGTTTGGAGGCCTTTTCTTGTGACCCTGTGCAACTTATGTTATTCGTTATCCTATAGGGCAACTGGTGAAAAGTGGGGAGCCCTTCATTATCTGAAAGGCATTTGTAATTTTCACATATGTTTCCATACTGTTATATCTTAGTTTTATAGTATAGTTGGAGTCATACCCCGACTTTCGAGTTATTCTTAAAGTTAGAGGCTTCATAGTCAGTGTGGGTTGTTATTTTAAATTTTATTCTTACGACATGAATGGTGTGGTATTTCTTGGTTTTATGGTATAGGTGTTGTTTGATTTACAAACTTATTTTTAAGATTTATCAAACTCTTGATATAATGGGTTGGCTTCTGTATATTTTTTATTTTACCATACTTATGATGAAAGGCTAAGGGGTCATCTCAGGCCTTAGTTGGGTTGGGGTGCCAGTCACGGCCAAGGCCCTAGTTCGGGTCATGATAAACTTGGTATCACAACTCGGTTTAGGTTCCTAGGGTTTCTATGAAGCTGTGCTTAGTAGAGTCTTGCTTATGGTTGTATTATGAACCACACTTATAATTAGGAGGCTATGGGGCATTTAGGAAATATTTTGCATTCTTTCATACTCTAGATCGTGCAATAGTGTTGTCCATATAAAAATTATCCACAATCCTTTGTTTCTCTAATTTTTTTTGGCTATGTCTGATTATTGAGGTGATATAAGTGCAAAAGCTTAGATTCGTAATGTGGTGTTCCTTTTCGAATGAGTTATCAAAAGTTATGAAACAACACAAGAACTTGAAAAAAGTCCATTAGTGCATCAAAGTGTAATGATTCAAGTGTATACCTCTATCTTTATGAGTCGTGTTTTTCACCCTGAGATACGATGTGCATTAAGTCCTTTTCAAAAACTTTATTGCAGACGTCTTGCTTAAGGGGAAAGATATGTATCAGAATGTTAGGATAATATTTAAACCTTAGAGGTAGTATAAATTAGGGTTTTATCACCTATGAATAGTAATATGATCCCAAGGTTAGTGATATGAAAACCTAAGTTTAGAAGTCAAAGTGAGGGTAACGTTTCAGTGAAAAGAAGTAGTTGTATTTGTGTAACCTTTAAGTGAGTGTTAGGGGTGTTATGTACTTATGGTATTGGTTAGGGTGTACCAAAATTAGTAAAATTATGGTAGTCGGTAGAAAGAGAGTGGTTAGTTAAAACTATTTGCGTCTTTAGTTAAAATAGGAAAGGAGCTCATGAGGACTAGTTATTGTAGTAGTAAAATTAATCATAGGTTGTAAATGAAAGGGTAGATTTTCTAATAATTTATAAATTTAGCGTTCACTTGGAGAGATCTTAGAAAACCAGACTCAATGATGTCTATAAAATTTTAAAGGTAGTTGGGATGCATGCATGGGTAAGTAGATATGATGTGAGAGGTGAATGGTCATAGACCATAATGGATTAGGTGATAAGATTAAGACCGGTTATCCTTATTATGTGGTTTTAGATACTGAGGGTCCCTTGCTTTTTATGTAGTAGTTGTAAGTCAGTTTAGTAGGTGAGAAGATATGTAGTAAATCTTAAGGTGTAGTAGTAATGTTGTGGAAAATATGTTCTTGTAGGCCGTAGTTAAGTGAAATAAGGAATTAAGATTGATTTTTCTGTGAAAAAACTAGACTGGTATAGTTGCGGGATGATTTATCGATAGTACATGATTGATGCTAGACACTAAGAAGCATGGATGTGTATGCCCATGAAAATGTTAGTTACAAGATGACTTTGGAGGCTAGAGAAAGTTAAAAGTAGTACTCCAGAAGGAATGTCATAGCAAGAAGTTAGTACTTTTCCTATAATAGTTTATTAGGGTGAGTCTAGCATTCATGTGTATGGTGATACCCCCATAGTTCAAAGTGTTGTGCACATATATTTAATGAAAGGATATGTTTGTAAGTTTAGGATAGCGGCCTTTGAGCTAAGGGGGATATTTGAACTAAGGTAGATCTTGTACTTTATCATGGTGGCTAGTTTCTGGGAAGAGTAATGGTAAATCTATTCCTATTCTAGCAAATTCCTCCTACTTCGGTTTAAGAGGACATTCTACCAATATCTTATGCATTCAAATTATGCCTATGCATAAAGTTTGAGTTCTCTATGTAATCTATGTCCATGTTTTGACCCTATGTTCAAGTTCTCTATGCAACCTATGTCCATGCTTGGACCCTATATTTATGATCTAGGTGGTTGATATGTGAATCTCTTTGTGCCCATTGGATTGTATCTTACATCACATGCCCCACTTTGAGTAGTACGACAAATATATATTATAATTGAATAATGTCACTCCTATTCTTATTGCTTGCACTCTAGTCCTTTAATTACCTTCCTTATGTTAGGATGATAGTGGTTATAGAAGCATAGTAATGTTTTAGATAAGAGAGTAGATGTTCTTATTGTGAAAATTTTGTGTATGACAACTCGAGCTATGGTTATAGATAAAGAGGGAGGAGTGATATGAATTTCTATTATGTGAAATGGTTAGGAAGGATTGGTGGTGAAAATCTTTGTGAAAGTGATTGAAGTTGCTGGTTTTTGATGGGGAGCTCCATAAGGTGGGTGTAGTAAAGATAGGTTTAAATGTTATGGGTGATAGATATACAAACCAAAGTGTTATATGGCTAGTACTCGTGATAAAACATGATGTTGTTTGATTATAGTGGTAAGATGATTATAGTGGTAAGATGGAGTAGTGTTCCTAGAGGGATGTAGAATATAGGGTCCCATAGCTTAAGCTAGCACCTTTTAAACTTCGGGTCAGGACTTAATATGGAAGAAATCTGCAGTTAGACTCAGGCTGTAGTAGTTATGTATTTTGTGGGGATATTATAAAAATTGAAATGGTGAGTGTGGTATTAGTAGCTAAATTCACTGTTGAGAAGTATCGCTATATTTAAGGGCTTTTAGACGTATCATTGGAGGCGGACAATCCTTCTTTTCTTATGTCCCATGAAAATCTTATATCATGTCTTGTATCAATCTTAATCAAGTTGCTATTTTTTGTAAAATTAATACCTTACATTGAAATGACCATGTTCCATAAACTCATGTCCTATATCAGGTTTATGCTAAATCTCATTATCTCAAGATTTGTGCTTACACGATTAACTTGGTGTTGTCATGGAACTCTTTTTGATGCCGATGTATGCTTTGTTTATGGAGTCTTCCTAATGTGAAGTTACATCCCTTATTCCATACTTCAATAAGTTCCTATCCATTATTCGAGGATAAATGATTCCAAGAGGGAGATAATATAACACCCTACATTTTTGGGATAAAATTCAAACCATTATTCCTACATGTATAAAACAAAAAAACAACGATTTCTATGTAAATATAAGTGACATGATTATTTACCTAGTGTGTGAATTTCTTTCGAAGTGAGGAATGTTCATAGGAAACACTTAGAGCAAAGATGAGTTGAGAACTTTCCCACCGATTGAGTTTTAGTATATGTTTTTACTTGGGTCAACTTTAAATGACCATTACTTCTAAAATATAAAGAGGTAGTTGGCCTACTATATACCAAATTAAATCCCGTCGAGTGCTCTTTCCAATGCCACCAATTTTTTCTTAATCCCATCCCTAAGCAAAAAATTATGAGCATTTTTATGAGCGAACCAGTGAGTGTTTGTGATAAAGGCATGGCACGCCCTACTGTAACGCCTCGGGCTGTACCCCAGATGCTACACGGTGCTCATAATCTTGAAGGACTATAAGCTAACCAATGACTGGTACCTACTGCAATAACTGTGTAATAAATACTGTAATAATTGCAAAAATAGGCGGAAACATATGCCATAAGGTTCAAATCTATAAATAAATCTGGATACGGTATCAAAATACCAGTACTGAGTATAAGTATTGAAAACCTAAACAATTGTCTGAATATACTCTAGTCTAAAAAGGCTCTAAACTGTCTGAACTGTGGAGTTGATGGGACAAGTCCCTAACTAACTCTGACTACTAAAAATAATGCTGAAAATAATCATGTCCTCGAACTATGAGGACTCACCACTATGTTGACTACTGAAAATCTGAACTGCTAAGGGTGCTATAGAGACTGTGCATCTGAACCTATGATATGAGACATCATAGCGTAAAAGAAAAGCATGCGTCAGTACTTTGAATGTACTGGTATACTTAGTGAGGTAGGCTGAAATGCATAGGTTCACATGCATAAACAATAATATTTGAATAAGATGAGTAGGACTGAATGAGAGTACATGCATAAATATGAAAACTATACTGAGATCATAATAACACCAAAAACTGGATTACTGGTAACTGAATGGCTGTATCTGGCAGTCTTGATTATATGGAACTATATTGAGTCCCATACTGAGCTGAATGACTGTGCTTGACAGTCCTAAATATGCGGAACTGAACTGAGTTCCATATCGAGACTGAATCTGAAACTGAGACTGTAGGAAGAAATTATCTAACCGACATGCCCCTTCTCTAAATGATTTGGGGTCCAACCTATAACCCTAGTTGGAAGGGTGTCAATACCGTGCCACGGGTAAGGACAAGTTTTGAGTCACCCTTATCTAGTAGGTACTCTGAATGAGAATGGTGGTACCCTCAACTGGCAGGTAGATCACCTCATCAACCCTCAACTGGCAGGTTGATATCTCCACCTACGCTAGCTACGTAGTTCTGGAACATAAGGACTGCTTCTAAGGATTTCTCCCTCTACTGCAGGTAAGTCCCCATCCTTGGGTTCACCCGGTGCTGAATCCTACTCCCAACTAAATAGACGCTGGACTGAATTCTAAAATGTACTAGGCTAGACTGAACTATTACTAATCGTACTATATAACTGAACAGACTGAGTTCAATGAGTTCCGTGGACTGACAGAATGCTACTGAATTACATTAACTGATTGAATTCTACCTAAATTGTCGGGTATTAAATTCCCCCAGGACTCGATAGCATAAACTTAAAAGACATGGAAAAATCTTAAGACATGGTAATTACTACTTAGTCATCATTCATTCATTGGACATTCAAGTAAACACTTGCATGACATGAACTTGCATTTATGCTAACATGATATAATTTCACTATTCAACTCACATGGACAATTCATCAAACACTTGTGGGGCATAATATATGCACATAATACTAACACAACATGTAGGCATCATGATTCAATTTCAATTACACAAATCCAAGAGTTTCAACATGGATTCACATGATAAAGCACACATATCAATTAACTCTACATGAATCTTGTAATAAATCATGAATACACTTTAAATCAAATCATAGAAATCATGAAATCACTCTACATGAACCTTAAAAAGAGTTTCTTGGTATCCAAGGGTGAAATTAACCCTTGGATGAACATTTCATATACCTTAGTTGATGAATTTTTGAAAGTTAATGGTGAGTTCTTGAGTTCTTGGATTGAAATTTGAACACCTAGGGTTCTGTTCTAGAGCAAATTAGAGGATGAATGAGTATAGTTGCTCTCCAAAGTGCTTAATTTAGTGTTTTTGGGGGCTGAAGGTCGTGGGAAAAGATCGAAATACCTCCAAGGACGCTGTCTTTTAATGACTGAAAAGCTGTGTTACCCAAAGCGTAGGCCGATGCACTGCATCATTGGCATCAATGCGATAGCCAACGCGCCATGTTAAGTCCATGTCGGTTCACTGGAATATGCACTAAACCTGGGGAAAAACTATATTATAGATGTGGTGGTTGATGCAACATATCGAGATTGCATTGAACCACTGTTTTGGGCACTCAAACATGATCTAAACAAGGTCTGAAAAATCCAAAACTTGTCCGAAAACCTCTGTTGACATTATTGATCATGAATTAACTTGAATATCAGTATTAAATGGATGTGAAGGTATCGAAATAAGATTGCCAACTTTTGAAGGCTAAAATAACACTAAGTTTGAATGCTTAGCTAAAATATTCTAAGTCTGGGACCCTTTGTCAAGCCTAAAAGACTGATTTAAGCTAAGAATTTTGTGGGGTCTTACATTATCTCCCCTTTGGAAAAATTCATCCTCAAATAAGACTATTGAGACTGAGAATACTGAGAGACTGAACTTAGACACTGGGCATGCACAACTGAAGCATGGTTTCATGACTGAGATCACTGCTACACTTAATTATCATATTAAGTATGCATATATATGATGTATGAATACATGACTGAACTGACTCATGAACATATGATTGAACATGCAATGGTAACTGATACCGAGTTTGTACCCAAAATAGTAACATGAAACTGAATAAACTTAAGAAAAATTATTACCTTGAGCTAAATCTGAGTCTGTGGAAAAAAGGTGAGGATACTTGGTCCGCATATCTATTTCCACTTCCCAAGTGGATCCCTCAATGGACTGATTCTGCCAAAGAACTTTGACTAGAGGTACTTCTTTGTTCCTCAGTCTGCGAATTTGATAATCAAGGATTTCGTCTGAAATTTCTTCGTAAGAGAGGCTATTCTAAACATCTATGACCTCTATGGGGATTTGCCTGATGGGTCACCTATGCATTTCTTTAGCAAGAAGACATGAAACACTAAACGGCTGTGAATTCGATAAGGACTGATATATCAGGGATTGATTTTCCCATTCTTTCCAAACTGCTTCACTCCTTTCATAGGAGAGATCTTCAAGTACACATAGTCACCAATATCAAACTTGAGATCTTTTCTGCGCACATCTGTGTATGATTTCTGCCGACTCTGAACTATCTTAATCCTTTCCCTAATCAGCTAGACTTTCTCTAAGGTATCAAATAATAAGTCAGGCCCTACCACTGCATCCTCACCCACTTCAAACTAACCAATGGGAGATCTACACCTCCTCCTATAAAGTTCTTTAAACGGAGCCATTTGAATACTGGAATAATAGCTGTTGTTGTATATGAATTCAATCAAAGGCAAATGGTCATCACAACTACCTTTAAAATCTATTGCACATGTTCGCAGCATATCCTCTAAAGTCTGAATGACCCTTTCTGCTTGACCATCTTATTGTGGGTGAAAGCTGTACTGAGGTGAACTCGGGTACCAAGACTCTTTTGGAATGCTTTCTAGAAATGGAAGGTGAACTGGGTACCTCTATCTGAGATGATGGATAACAGAACACCGTGTAATCTGACCAACTCCCTGATATAGAGTTTGGCATAATCCTTGACTGAATAAGAGGTACTGATTTGATCGTCCTGTCTATAATGACCCAAACTAAATCATGCTGACGACGAGTACGAAGCAAACCCATTAAAAGGTCCATGTTCACTTCTTCCCATTTCCAGGTAGGAATGTTGAACTCCTGCATGGAGCCACTAGGCTTTTGATGCTCAATCTTAACCTACTGGCATATTGAGAACTTAGCCACAAACTCTGTAATATCTCTCTTTATCCTACTTCACCAATAGATTTCCCACAAATCACGATACATCTTAGTGGCCCCTAAATAAATAGAGTAGCGCACACCATGCGCTTCTGCAAGAATCCACTGTCTCAAATCATCTACACCTGGTACACATAGCCGACCTTGACAACGTAAAACACCATCTTCCCCTTAGGAGAAAACCTCTACCTTCTGATCTCTGTCTAATTCTTTCAACTTGACCAGACTGGGATCTCTATCCTGCTTTTCCTTTACTTAAAAAACTAGGGATGATTCTTACCTACTCTGCACCCATACACTAGTTTCTGCTAAGTCAACTAAGCAGATACCTAGTCGGACTAGATGATGAACTTCCTAAGCTAACTTCTTCTTACTGTCCTCGACATAAGTAATACTACACATAGATATTCTACTGAGAGCGTCGGCTACTACATTGGCCTTGTTTGGATGATATAGGACACTCATGTCGTAGTTTTTCAATAACTCCAACCATATTCTCTGATGAAGGTTTAGGGTTTTTTTAAAGAATACACACTGCAGTCTCTTATGGTTAGTGAAAACACCAACGTGCAGACTAAACAAATAGTGCCTCCAAATCTTTAAGGCAAACACTACTGCTGCTAACTCAAGATCATGAGTAGGATAATTCTTTTCATAGGGTTTAAGATGCCTAGAGACATAGTCTATGACCTTACCTCTCTGCATAAGAATGCACCCCAAGCCAACTCTGGAGGCATCACAATACACAACAAAGCTATCTGAACCATCTGGTAAAGTTAAAACTGGAGTTGTAGTGAGTCGAGTCTTCAACTCCAAAAAACTTTTCACATAAGAATCTGACCACTAAAATTTAACTTTCTTCTGAGTCAATCTGGATATAAGGGATGTAATAGATGAAAATCCCTTAACAAACCTTCGATAATAGCCGGCCAAGCCTAAGAAACTCCTGATATCTGAAGGAGAGATGGGTCTGGGCCAGTTTCTCACTGCTTCAGTATTTTAGGGATCAAATGTAATGCCTTCACCAAAAATTATATGGGCGAGGAAAGCTACTGAACTTAACCAAAATTTGCATTTACTGAATTTGACAAATAACTGATGATTTCTGAGAGTATTTAATACTATTCTAAGATGGTCTTCATGGTCGTGCTCACTATAAGAGTAGAAACGAATGTCATCTATGAAGACTATGACAAACATGTCCAAGTAATGCTTGAACACATGATTCATCAAGTCCATAAAGTCTGCTGGAGCATTGGTAATACCAAAAGATATGACTAAGAATTTGAAGTGACCATACCGAGTTCTAAAAGCTATTTTTGAGATGTCACACTCCCTGACTCTGAGTTGATGATAGCTTGATCTGAGGTCTATCTTGGAGAAATAACTGGCATACTGAAGTTGGTCAAACAAGTCATCAATTCTGGGGAGTGGATACTTGTTCTTGACCATGACTTTATTTAATTGACGATATTTAATACACATTCTGAGAAAACCATCTTTCTTACACATGAATAAAATTGGTTTTCCCCACGGGGACACACTGGGTCTGATGAATCCCTTATTTAGGAGATCCTTTAACTGCTTTTTTAATTCTTTGAGTTCTGTTGGAGCCATTCTGTATGGAGGAATAGATATGGGTTGAGTATCTAGAAGAAGATCAATTCCAAAATCAATTTCCCTTTTAAGAGAAACTCCGGGAAGATCGTCAAGAATCACATTTGGGAATTCATATGCTACTGATGCTGACTCAAGAGTAGGGGTTTTTGAAGTAGAGTCCTGGACTCGAATGAGATGGTAAACACATTCTTTAGATATTATTTTTCTAGCCCAAAGGTAAGAAATAAGATGACCCCTAAGTGCTGAAGTACTACCCCTCCACTCTAGGATGGGTTCATTCGAAAATTGAAACTGAACAATTCTATTCTACAGTCGACTAAGGCATAGCAGGAATGAAGCCAATCCATGCCGAGAATGACATCAAAATCAATCATCTCTAGTTCGACTAAGTCTGCTGAAGTTATTTTCTGATATATCATAACCGACTGTTCCTGTATACCCACCTGACTATAATGGATTTACCCATTAGGGTAGAGACTGAGAAAGGCTCTGCTAGAATTTTGAGACTGACTCTGAAATCAACTGGTATATATGGAGTAATAAAGGACAAAGAAGATCTTGGATCTAGAAAAGCATAAACATGCAAATGGAAAACTTATAATGTACCAGTGACCATATCAGAAAAACTCTCCTAATCTTGTCGGGACTAAAAAACATAGAGTCTATTTAGGCATTGCTCTCTGGTGGCACTAGAAGTAGCACCCTGCTGATTTAGGCAATTGGACTAAGCTGGGGGATGGTTATTCTGACCTAGAGAACCTGACTAGGGACAATCTCTAACTCTGTGTCCTGGCTTTCCATACTCAAAAAACACATTACTACTCACTCTACAGATACCCTGGTGGTTTTTGCCATACTTCTAACAAAGGGGATTGGTTCGGGAACTGCTAACACTGCCTTAGGGTTTAGGGCCTGGTGCCCTATGCCTATTGCTATCTATGAATTTTGGCACAGGAGCAATGGATGAGGATGGAGCTAGGACTAAAGATTTTAGGCGGAACTGAGAATGATTCGCACCCTATGACTTAGGCTGAGCGAAGTTGAAACTACCTGTTCTTGCTCTCTTACTCTTTCTTTCTTTATTCTTGGCCTCTTCTATATACTGATCATGGACCATTATCATGGATATGCCTATATTTTTAATAAGCATTGATATCTTACACTCCTTAACCACGCTGCTAGACACCCCTGACACAAACTTACTCATTTGATATCTACACTCTATCACCACATGAGGAGCATATCTATCTAATTGAGTAAACTTGAGAGAATAATATTTGACTGTTATATTGCCCTGCTTCAGATTGATAAATTCCAAAATCTTTGCTTCCCTCAACTACAGTGGGAAGAACCTATCCAAAAAAGCAGTGGTAAACTCCTTCCACTCTATGAGCCCTGTATCTATGGCCCTATCTGTCTTTCACTATTTAAATAATGAGTGAGCCATGTCCTATAACTGACATGCAGCCAACTCAGCGCTATTAACAGCATTCACCCTTATAATATCAGTAACCTTTTATACCTGATCAAGAAATTCCCGAGGGTTCTAATCTAACTTAGACCTAGTAAATGATGGCGAGTTTATTCGGGTGAAGTCCCAAATCCCGACAGCAGTAGTATTGTCCACTAGGTTGGCTGGAACCACACCTATACATTTATTCTAGGATGCCATAGAATGAGCTAGGGTGGTAAATACTGCTCTGAACTTTGTGTGGGAGACATGCTCGCCTAAAAAATCTAGATGGATGGGTTGAAGGGCTGACTGGTCTCCATTCCTCTTCCCTAAGTCCTTTTTGGAGGCATATTCTATAAATAAAAGAGAAATTAGGATTAGAAATAGAGTGTAACTGGAGATGATGCTCCTTACACGACATGAATACTGAAAGAAGGGAAACTGTTCCTAAAATATCTTGTAGCCTCCTGTCCATAAGTTTGGTGTGCAACACACCCATGTACAAGACTCTACTACATACGGATTTCAGACTTCCTAGGACACTGTTTTACCTTAAGCTCTTATACCAAGTTTGTAACGCCCCGAGTTTGTACCCCGGATGCTACACGATGCTCATAATCTTGAAGGACCACAAGCTAACCCAGATTGGTACCTGCTGCAATAACTATGCAATAAATACTGTAATAATTGTAGACATAGGAAAAAATATATACCATAAGGTTCAAATATATAAATAAATCTAGATGCAGTATCAAAATACAAATACTGAGTATAAGTACTGAAAAACTGTCTGAAAATAATCTAGTCTGAAAAGTCTCTAAACTATCTGAACTGTGGAGTTGATGGGTAAGTCTCCAACTAACTCTGACTACTAAAAATAATACTGAAAACAACTATGTCCTTGAACTATGAAGACTCACCACTACGTCGACTGCTGAAAATTTGAACTGCTTAGGGTGCTCTAGAGCCTGTGCTTCTGAATCTATGATATGAGACATCATAACACAAAAGAAAAGCATGTGTCAGTACTTTGAATGTACTGGTATGATTAGTGAGGTAGGCTGAAGTGCATAGGTTCATATGCATGAATAATATTATCTGAATAACATGAATATGACTGAATGAGAGTGCATGCATGAATATAAAACTGTACTGAGATCATAATAACACTAAAAACTAGATTATTGGTAACTAAATAACTGTATCTAGTAAGTCTTGATTCTGTGGAACTATACTGAGGCCCGTATTGAGCTGAGTGAATGTGCCTTACAGTCCTTAATTTGCAAAACTGAACTGAGTTCCATACTAAGACTGAATCAGAAACTGATACTATGGGAAGTAATCATCTAACCGACATGCTCTTCTCTAACTAATTTGGGGTCCAGCTTGTAACCCCAGTTAGAAGGGTGTCAATACCATTCCACGGGTAAGGACAAGTGCCGAGTCACCCTTATATGGTAGGTACTTTGAATGAGAATGGTGGTACCCTCAACTGGTAGGTAGATCACCTCATCAACCCTCAACTGGAAGGTTGATGTCTCCACCTATACTGGCTATGAAGTTCTGGAACACAAGGACTGCTTCTAAGGATTTCACCATCTACTGGCAGATGAGTCCCTATCCTTGGGTTCATTCAGTGATGAATACTACTCCCAACTAAATAAATATTGGACATAATTCTAAACAGTACTAGGTTGGACTGAACTATTACTTGTTGTATTGTATAACTGAACTGAACTGAGTTCACTAAGTTTTGTGGACTGATGAAATGCTACTGAATTTCGTTAATTGACTGAATTCTACTGATCGAGACATAATTGATTCTACTCTATGACTAAACATGGCTCTAGACAAGCAGCTAAATTATTGGGTATTAAATACCCCCATGACTCGATAGCATAAACTTAAAAGACATATCTTGAGACATGGTAATTACTACTTAGTCATCATTCATTCATTGGGCATTCAAGCAAACACTTGCATGACATAAACTTGCATACATTCTAACATGATATAATTTCACTATTCAACTCACATTGACAATTCATCAAACACTTGTAGGGCATAATATATGCACATAATACTAACACAACATATAGGCATTATGATTCAATTCCAATTACACAGTTCAAAGAGTTTCAACATGGATTCATATGATAAAGCACACATATCAATTAACTCTACATGAATCTTGCAATAAATCATGAATACACTTTAATTCAAATCATAGAAATCATGAAATCACTTTACATAAACTTTAAAAGAGTTTCTTGGACTCCAAGGGTGAAAGGAACCCTTGGATGAACACTTCACATACCTTAGTTGATGAATTTCTGAAAGTTAATGGCTATTTCTTGAGTTCTTAGTTTGAAATTTGAACACCTAGGGTTCTGTTCTTGAGAAAATTGGAGAATGAATGAGTATTGAAATTTAGTGTTTTTGGGGGCTGAAGGATATGGAAAAAGACCTAAATACCTCTGAGGATGCGGTTTTTTAATGACTGAAAAAATGTGTTACCCAACGCGCAGGCCGATGCGCCATTTCGTTGGCATTGACGCGATAGCCAATGCACCATATTGTGTCCACGTCAGTTCACTAGAATATGCACTAAAGCTGGAGAAAAACTATCTTATCGACATGATAGTCGACGTGACGCATCGAGTTCACGTTCAACCACTATTTTAGGCACTCAAACATGATCTAAATGAGGTCTGAAAAATCCAAAACTTATTCAGGAACCTCTATTGACATTCCTCATCATGAATTAACTTAAATATAAATATTTAATGGATGTAAAGGTCTCAAAATAATATTTCCAACTTTCGAAGGCTAAAATAACACTAAGTCTGAATGCGTAGCTAAAATATTCTAAGTCTGGGATCCCTCGTCAATCCTAAAGGACTTATTTAACCAAAGAATTTTGTGGGGTCTTACACCTGTGTGCTCTCCGATAAGAGTGGGACACTCCCTGTGTGCTCCACGATAAGGGTGTGGCATGACCATCATCCTAGAGACACTAAAACTCATATTTTTCTTTAGTTTTCAAGGGAAAACTAGTAATTTACATCCTTAATCATCCTATAACCATTACTAACATGTTTCCCCTCATCCTATAACCTAAATACATGATTTCTCTCCTCCCGAATTCTCAAGAAAACCAAATAAGGGCTCTTCTCTAAAATTCAAGTTTCTAAGCCTTCAAATTCAAGTTCTTCTCAAATTCCTTCTATCAAAAGGCTTGTTAGACACTCCCTAATTTGATTATTTCTATATTTTTTGAATTTACTTGATTTTATGTGTTCTTTATAAGTTGTTTGAAACTTGGGTTACAGTGGTTTAGTTGTGAAAGATTTAAATTGATTTCTTCTTATTTAATGGTTCCATATACTTGTATTGGGTTTTACCTGAGTCTTAATGATTTTTCATGCTTAAATAATGGTTTGTAAATGGAAGTGTGACTTATAAAATATGTGAAATTGGTGACTTAGTTTCTCAATAGATAGAGTTTTTGCATGGTAAAGATATAAACCTCAACCTACATCATAACTTGATTTTTAATAGGGATTTTATAGTGATTAACTTATCTTTTGGAAGCATTGAATGATATTAATGTAAAACAACTCACATTGATATTTAAATTAATATTTGAAGTTTAAATAGTTTAATGGAAATAAGGTATGACATAATTAGAATGACTTGCAAGTCTTGGTATGATGACACCAGTGTGGAAATGCCTTAATGAAAGACTTCATGGTTAATGGTATGTGAAAAATATTTTAATTGGGCTTAAAAGGGAATTATGTAGCTTCACCAAGATAGTGCAGTCCCAGGGGGACCAACACTTAAAACTACATTGGCAGTATTGGGATGTCTTGTCTTAAAATATGGATGGCTGCTATATGCTTGCTTTACGTAGTAGTACATAATTATTATTTTGGGATGTTAATATCTATTTGTGACTTTAGCTTAATTCCTCAATTCATGCAGCCAATATGGATTAGGGCCCTTCCAGTAGGGTAGGTGCTTGGAGATCGATTCAAGATACATAGTACAGATTAAATTTTAAATTGTCATGTCGCATGTTCCTTGCCCCTCCCTCAACATTATATTATCTTGATGGTTGTTGAGCAATCATTTTATGATTGATTTTTTGTAAACATATATTTTATCCATTTCCTTGGGTTGCATGCCAGTCCTTGCCATACTGACCATCTCCAGATGCTACATCATTTCATGATATAGATTTGGAGCCTTTATTTTGTGACCTTATGCAGTGTAGGTTGTTTGTTATTCCTATGGGGAAGCTAATGACAAGTGGTAAGCCCTCAATCATTCGAAAGACATTTGTATTTTTCACATATGTTTTCATACTGGTATTTCTTGGTTTTATGATATAGTCGAAGTCATTTCCCTACTTAGGAGTTATTCTTAAAGTTAGAGGTTTCGTAGACGGTATGGGTTTTTGTTTTGAAGTTTGTTCTTAAGACATGGATGTTGTGGTATTTCTTGGTTTTTTGTGATAGTTGTTCTTTTATTTACAAACTTTTTTTTATGATTTATCAAACTTCCCATATAATTGGTGGCTTTCGTATGTTTCTTATTTTACTAGGCTTATAATGAAAGGATAAAGGGTTATCTCAGGCCTTAGTTGGCTTGGGGTGCTCGTCAAGACCAGGGCCTCAATTCGGGTCATGAGTCATTTCCTTTTTTTGACATATAGATTCTACATTTGTATGTTTTAGTTGATTTTGGTGCTGTTCGAGAGTAGAAAAGCTCCACATAAAAAGCTTTTTGGATTATATTTAGCATCACAAGATAAGTTATGACTTAACTTTCTTCAGTCTGGGTTGGGCAGTTAATATTTGTATAAAATCATGCTATATGTATGGGTAATAATACATGAATTTAATATTATTACTATTGTGTACTCGTGTGGGGTCTTATATTGTTATTATTGGTGATCTGAGATGATATTTTCTATATGTGGCCTATGTAGGGGCCTTATCTGATATTTTTCGCCTTATGCATAGCTTTCGTTGTTCTCCTTATGATAGAATATTCCTAAGTTGGGGTTATGATGATATTAATGATGCCCTATTTGCATATTTCACCGTAATGGTACATGACTTATATTAAATCATGGATGATTGACATATTGAGTGGATTTTTAGCTCATGTGCATGTGTATTTGCTAGATTTGAGATCTTCATGCTGGTTTGGTTATGAGCATTACATCCTTATATCATACATACTTTTATGAGATATTGGTACCATTGCACAGATATTAAATTTGACAGAAATGAGATATTCTTACAAAACCCTCTGAAGCTACCAATGAGTCAGAGAGGATATATGGATCTTATGACTATGATTAAGTATTGAGATTGTATAAGGATTGTAAACCCCCTATATGTCCTACCTAGAAGCATTGATGCTCAGTAGGTGTATATGGAGGTTATACGATAACCTCAATCATATCACATCATCATCATTATCATCCTCATAGTATTTCATTCATTTATGCATCTTTAGTGTTGCATTTTTGTACTTTATCTAATGCCTATCTATTTTGTTCCTTTTATATACCTATTTCCTACTTATGTGCTATATTTTAGATCTGTTAGTGGAGAAAATGTGAGATTTTATTTGGGATATTTTCTACTTGCAGGTTATGTTCTCATAGTGTGTGTGTGTGTATATATATACAATATTTTCTACTTTGATTGGTCGACCCATGATACCTACTGAGTACAAGTGGATTGTACTTATGTCTATGTGCTCTTTTAATGCAGATCCAGGTATGAGTGCACTACACAATTGCTTAGTTCATTAGAGGTAGTGGTCGCTCTATGCTTTTGAAGTTAACTTCCAACCTCTTCCTAGTTGGTTATGTATGATTTTGTATTTAATGATAGACTTGTGTTTCTCTTGGGATTTTCAGACATCGAGTTGTACTTAGTTCGTTCTTACACTATGACACAGGGGTTTGGGATGGTTTTATGGTATTACTATTATTTAGACTTCCGCTATCAACATACTTGTATGGTTTGACTTCATTCTTGAAGTATTAACTTGGGATATGTGTTATGATCTTCTTTTAGATATCATCTTGGGTGATTGACTTTCTTATCAAGGCTTATCTGTGATAAGTGCCATCATGACCTGAGTTTTAGGTCGTGACAAAAAGATAGAAGCAATACACACGTGTGAGATCTAATAAGAAACAATGACTATACGAAAGTCAAAATCTCCTATTAATAATCCAAAAAAGTACCTATGCTATCGAGACACCCACAAGAACAATGATATCCTCAAGTAATAAATTCTATCAACATTTAATAGCAACAAAGTGAAACAACTTGGCTCTTGACCCTTATAAAATTTCCTTGAGTTTGAGTATCTGGACAAGGTACGATTAGAGCATACTAGTCATATTCTTGGCTATGATTTAAGGTTCCCCTCTTGTATGTTATCAATAATTTTTTTATTTAGTTTTTGTCTAAGGTATGACTAGTATCATAAAAGTCATACGATAGAGTACGAGTCATATGTGGTTGGGTCATATGCTGCTCTACACTTAGCCTAGTGAAATTTTCTTGGGGTATAAGTTATAGGGTACCACTCATATGTTAAGATAGGGGTATTCCAGATATTTCCCACCCTAAAACCATTAAGTCCACATATCATATATCATGTTGTGGCCTCTTATAGAACCTATTAGAATATCAACACATACCAAAAACACTCTCTAACTTACTCTTCAAGATTTGAGGCTAGGGTTTCTTCAAGTGTTCATCTAGAGGCTAAGAGGGTCAATTTCTTTCCATGAATCATCTTGTATAAGGCATGTGACTCTTCCCTCATTTTTAGTTCATAAATTTCATGTGTTTTAAATCTTGTTTATGATTTACAAATGGTGGTTTGAAAACCAATGTTGAGGGTTTTGTTTCATAATGATGAGTACTGTTTACTCTTTGTTTAACTTGTGTTTTTACATGTTATTGATGACGGTTTGCACATGTGGGTTCTTGGTAATTGTGGTTTAACTATTGGGTCATGAGTTACCATAATTTGAATGATTTTTACCTTGATTTTTGGTCTTGATAAAAATATGCCCTTAAAGTATTTGTGAAAATGCCTAAAAGAATGCACTAGTCACATGGTAATGTTGTTTTGAACTAAGTCTTGGCCTAATGATTATGAATGGTTGGTAAATGATTTGGAAATCTTTATTGGTGGTTAAGTTGCTAAATAGGTTCGAGTCCATAAATTTTGAATTGAACAAGTGTCTTGGTTAGACAATGGGTTCGAGTCCCAAAGTCATATGAATGAATGGTTGGTTAATAATGGTAATGACATGTGTATACTTGCAAGTAGTGTTGGTATTATGATACCAACGGAATGCATTTGGTAAGTAATTGACTTATTGATTGTGTATGTCGAATGATAGTTTTAAATTAGGCTTAATGGCGGGATGTGTAGCTGGACTATGAATATGGAGTTGAAAGGACTAACACTGAAAACTGCGATAGCCAGTGCGGGTGTCTTATGACTGGGTGGTTTGAGTCCCCCAAATGAGTATATAAATGATAGGTTCGGGTCCCCCTTACTACATGTATTAGTGCTTATGTTAACTTGATTATGCTGGGAGGTTTGAGTCCCCCATACAGGCATTATGGTTATGGATATTTTCTGGTTTGTGTGGCTAAATGTACTAGGGCCTTTCTAGCTAGGGGAGAGTTGGGCCCATATAAACCGTGGGTGCCTTGATCTAGGATGCTAATGCTACATAACCCAGGTTAATGGTTTCCAGTTCATGTTAATCTTGTTCCCTATCCTAGAATGATATATAAATATATTGCATTGGTTATATACATTGATTGCTTTGGATTTGAACTATTGGCACTATTTTATCCTTATCCTTGAGTTATATGCTAGTAGTCCAACCGTTAACTATCTTTGATGTTGTATTCCCACGTGATGGAGGTGTTGGTCATACTATACCTCCAGCTTTGTAGATTTGGACTTCGGATACAACTTGTGTTGACTTAAAGTGATGAGCTTCCATCTTTTAAAAGTTTCCATTTCCTATTTTGGATTCATATACTTTTTATTAGTTTAGTTTTGGACATTAATTTTGGCTATGAGTGGGGGCATGTAGCGACCGAATATTGTTTTACTTCTGAGAAGGCTTTGTAGAACTGCTATGGGTTGGTATGGGTGGTGTCAGCCTTAGTGTTGACATTAGTATTGGTGCTGATACCATTTGATTGTATTTTTGATTGTTCCATCCTTTCTTATTATGTTATGAAATGGTTTAATTTTGGAATTTGTTAGGGTTGTGTGGTTGGTATCAGTTGGTCGGACTCAATTGGGTTGGTCACAGTAGTGAACCTATCCTAGTGTTTTAGTATTTCTACACACACTATCTTATTATATATTTGGAATTCATTTGACTCAGGGTACTTTCTTGGTTGATTGGTATGGGAAATGGGTGGTCTTCGGTCCTTGTTAAGCCTGAGATGCCCATTACGACAAGGCCCTAGTTTGGTTCATGTCAAGTTGGTATCATAGATTTAGGTTCATGGTCAGATGGGAGTCCATAAATCCATGTCAAGTAGAGTCTCTTTTAAGGATGTGTAGCGTGCCACACTCATAATGGAGAGGCTACAAGATATTTAGAAATATTCCACTTTCTTATTGTCTTACTTCAAGCTATAGGTCTAAGGTCTTGGACTTTTCTGATTTCCTTTTGCTTGTATTTCAGATCATGCCTTCGAGAAGATTTGAAGCTCACGAAAACTCACATATCTTACTTGAGGACAATACGGATGAAGCTTTTCCAACTACTAGAGTCCAGACCAGGGAAAGGGATGCTGCATCTAGCTATCCTTGTGGGGTTCCACCTATCCCCACTATTCCTGCTCATTTATCTCAAGGGAAGGATACTAATGTTGAGTTTCATCGGTCCATTACCTAGTTGACTTAGTTTGTAGCTTCTCAGTCAGAGCGAGGTGTTTCGGCTATTTCATTGTCTGAGGCCACAAGGGTTGGCCAGTTCATGAGGTTGAATCCTCTTATGTTTATGAGTTTAATGGTTGAGAAGGATCCTCAAGCCTTTATTGACAAGATGGAGAAGATTTTTTATATTATATATGCCATTGATGTGGAAGGCATGGAGTTTTCTACCTACCAGTTGAAAGACATGGAATACCAATAGTATAAGGAGTGGGAATAATGTAGGGGAGATGGCATTGACTTTGCATTATGGGATGACTTTTCTAGTGCCTTCTTGGTCCGTTTCTTCCCTCAAGAGTTGAGGGAAGCAAAAATTGAGGAATTTTTGAATCTAAGGCAAGGGAGGTTGTATGTTAAGGAGTATGCCTTGAAATTTCATCAGATGTCTCGCTATGCTCTGGAGATGGTGTCTGAAATGAGGGTTAGGACACGTAAGGTTTTTTCTGGGTTATCGCGGGAGTTGATCTTTGAATGTAAGGTTACCTTATTGATCAAGGACATAGATATTTCGAGATTGGTGGTGTATATACAACAAGAGAAGGAGAAGAAAAGTAAGAAGTGTGAGTTTAGAGAGGGGCAGGGAAAAAAGTTTAGGTCTTCTGAGAAAAGTGGTAGAGATGGGGGTAATTGGCTGAAGAAGAAGTGGGGAAGCTCTTTTTATTTCTCCACAGCTAGTGCTTCTTACTCGAAACCTTCGAGTGATCATTGGTCTAGTATGATAGTGGGTCCCATGTATAGGGTGCCTAATCTCAAACTAGTAGGGCTCAATCATCTCCATCCCATCGGCCTTGTAGATTTTACAGGTGATCGCACCGATGGTTTTGTAAGGAAGGAAAGAACAAGTATTTTTACTGTGGTTAGATTGGTCACATGCAGTGTGACTACTATTCTAGGGTGGTTTCTAGGGCTAGTAAGGCTCTTACGGCTTCTTCATATGATCCTACACCAAATGGTGCTGCATCTACATCTGTTTCTGCTTCTGATACCTTTACTTTCTAAAATCGCTTATATGCACTTAGTTCTCACCAGGATTTTGACTTATCCCCTAATATGGTGACTGGTATGTTGAAACTATTCTCTCTTAATGTTTATATGACAAGTTCTTTAAGTGTGAGTTTTGGTTGAAGGCTGTGACTTTTCTTGGTCATGTTATATCTAGTGAGTGGATTATGGTAGATCTTTAAAAGGTTGCTATGGTTAAGAAGTGACCTAGACCTGCGACTCCAACCGATATTTGGAGCTTCTTGGATTTAGCTAGTTACAGTAAGAGATTTGTTGAAAGTTTCTCAACTATAGATGCCCCATTAACTCGGTTGACCCTGAAGAAGGTCAAGTTCTTGTAGTCGAATGTGTGTGAGGGTAGTTTCAAGAAGTTGAAAGAAAAGTTGACTTTAACTCCAATTTTGACCCTGCCCAAGGGTAATGATGGCTTTGTTGTGTATTGTGATGCTTCTCATGTTGGGATAGGTTATGTATTGATGTAGCATAGTAGGGTGGTGGATTATACTTCTTGGCAATTAAATGTTCACAAGAAGAACTACCCTAGTAATGACTTGGAGTTGTTAGCCGTGCTTTTTGCATTAAAAATTTGGCATCACTATCTCTTTGGTGTTCATGTTAATAGCTTCTCTGATCATAAAAGCCTGCAGTATGTATTTACACAGAGTGAACTAAATCTCAGGTAGTTAAGGTGGCTTGAGTTGATGAAGGACTACGATATAAGTCTGCACTACCATCCAGGTAAGGCTAATGTAGTTGATGATGCTCTTAGCAGGTTATCCATAAGGGGTCTAGCTTATATAAATAAGGGCAAGCGAGAATTGGTGAAGGACATTCACGGATTGGATAGTCTTGGAGTTCGTCTCACGGACTCTGAAATTAGTGGTGTGTTTGTGCATGAGGTGTCTCAGTCATCTTTTGTTGTTGAGATAAAGTAAAAGCAAATGTCGGGTTCTAATTTAATAAAGATTAAATATAATGTGGGTTAGCAAAAGGTCGTTGACTTTGTGATTGGCGGCATGTTATCTTGAGGTACCAAAGTAGGCTATGTGTTCCCAACATTGATGGATTGAGGTAAAGGATTTTGGTAGAAGTTCATGAATCTCGTTATGCTATTCATCCTGGTTTCACCAAGATGTATCATGATCTCAGGGAGATTTTTTGGTGGAACAATATGAAATAAGATATGGCTATGTATTTGGTGTGTCAACAAGTGAAAGTTGAGCACATGAGACTCGATAGTTTGTACCAAGAGATTGAGTTGCCCGAATGAAAGTTGGAAGTGATTAACATGGATTTTATTACCGGTCTTCCTCAGTCTCAGAATCAATATGATTCAATTTGGGTCATTATGGATAGATTGACTAAGTTTGCTAACTTCTTGTCGGTGAAGACTAGTTATTCGACAGAGGATTATGCTAAGTTGTACCTTGTAAAAATTGTGAAATTGCATAGTGCTCTAGTTTCTATTATTTTGAATTGTTATACTCCATTCTCATCTTATTTCTAGAATCTATTATTTTGAATTGTTATACTCCATTCTCATCTTATTTCTAGAAGTCGTTTTAGAAAGATTTATGAACTAAGGTGTGCCTTAGCATGACTTTCCACCTATAGTTGGATGGATAAGCAGAAAAGTCTATTCAGATATTAGAAGATAACTTTATGCTTGCGTGATTGATTATGGGGATAATTGGTTTTTCTATTTGCCTTTGATTGAATATATTTATAATAATAGTTATCACTATAGCACTAGTATGGCTCCTTATGAGGCGTTGTATGGTAGGAGATGTCGTTATCCTTTTGGGTGGTATGAAGTTGGTGAGGGTAAGTTGTTTTGCTCGGATTTGGTTCATCAAACCTTGGAGAAGGTGAAGGTGATTCATGATAGATTGAAAGTTTCTCAAAGTCGCCAAAAGTCCTATACAGATGTTAGGCATAGGGATTTAGAGTTCAATATGGGTGATTAGGCATTTTTGAAAGTATCTCCCATAAAGGGAGTAATGCGGTTTGGTGAAAAGGGGAAATTGATTCCTTGTTATGTTGGTTTTGATATTGAAGAGGACTAGTAATATTGCTTACGAATTGGATTTTCCTTCTAGATTGAGCTTCATTTATTCGACTTTCCATGTCTCTATATTGAGAAAATGTGTGGGTGATCTTTTTTTGGTTGTTTCTTTAGAAGGGTTAGATATTTCAGATTTCTTATTTTATGAGGTAGTTCTGGTTGAGATCTTAGATCTACAGGTTCGATGGTTGCGGACCAAGATGTAGCTTTGGTTAAGGTTCTTTGGAGGAACCATAAGGTTTAAGAGGCTACTTAGAAAGCGTAAGAGGACAAGATGTCCAAGTATTCGCATTTGTTTTTGGATCCGGATAATCATTCGGAAGGTATGTATTCTTAATCACATCTTCGTTTTCTGACTTTTTAAGGGAAAGGTTGATTTCCTTGCATCTTTATTTTCTGAGTTTGTTAAAGGAATAATTGATTTATTGGTACTTTGTTTTCTATCTTAAAGGTAAGAGTAGAGACTTTTGGGGTTTAAAGTGTGTTTGTACTACCTTTCTCATCATTCAAGGATGAATGATCCATGTGGGGGAGAAATTAAACACCTTGACTCTTGACCCTTAAAAAATTTCCCTGAGTTTGAGTCTCTGGATAAGGTACAGTTAGAGTATAGTCATACGCTTGGGTATGTTTTAGGCTCCCCCTCACGTATGTTTATCAGTGTATTTTGATTTTGTTTCTATCCAAGGTACGAATAGGATCATACAAGTCGTATGATTGTGTACAAGTCTTATGTGGTTGGGTCGTATAATGCTCTACAATTAGCCTGGTAGATTCTTCTTGGGGTACGAGTTATAAGGTACCACTCATATGTTATGATATAAGTTGGTCATGTGGGGGTCATATATTGACCAGTGTGGGGTCTAAAGGGAGTTCTAGGGTATGAGATAAGGTACTATATGTACCCTAGGGTACGGTTAAGGGGGTATGGTCGTACCCTCCTGTGAGTTAGTATTCAGCTTTTAAGTTGGGGGTATTCCAGATATTTCCCACCCCAAAACCCTTAATTCACCATGTCATATATCATCTTGTGGCCTCTCATAAGACTTATTGGAAGATCAAAACATACCAAAACACTCTTTAACTTACTCTTGCAGATTTGAGGCTAGGGTTTCTACAAGTGTTCATCTAGAGGCTAAGAGGGTCAAGTTCTTTCTATGAATCATCTTGTATAAGGCATGCGACTCTTCCCTCATTGTTATTCATAAATTTCATATGTCTTAAAGATTGTTTATGATTTATAAATGGTGGTTTGAAAACCAATGTTGAGGGTTTTGTTTTATAAAGATGAGTATTGTTTACTCTTGGTTTAACTTGTGTGTATACATGTTATTGATGTGGTCTGCACATGTGGGTGCTTCGTAATTGTGATTTAGCAATTTGTTCTTAGGTTATCCTAATTTGATTGATTTTACCTTGATTTTGGTCTTGATAATATCATGCCCTCAAAGTGTTTGTGAAAATGCCTAAATGAGTAGACTAGTCACATGATAATGTTGTTTTGTACTAAGGCTTTGCCTAATGATTATGAACGGTTGGTAAATGGTTTAGAAGGCCTTGTTGTCCATGTAATGAACTAAATAGTAACCTTGGTAGTTAAGTTAATAAATGGGTACGAGTCCCTAAACATTGAATTGAACAAGTGTCTTGGTTAGACAATGGATTCGAGTCCCAAAGTAAAATGAATGAATGGTTGGTTGATAATGGTAATGGCATGTGGTATACTTGCAAGTAGTATTGGTATGATGATACAAATGGAATTCCTTTGCTAAGTAATTGACTTATTGGTTGTGTATATGGAATGCTGGTTTTAATTTGGGCTTAGTGGCGGGATAATAGCCGGACTGGGAAAGTTGAATCCGAAGGACTAACACTTGAAACTGCGCTAGCAGGTATGGGTGTCTTATGACTGGGTGGTTTGAGTCCCCAGAATGAGTATATCAATGGTAGGTTCGAGTACCCATTACTACATGTGTTGGTGCTTATGTCACCTTGATTATGCCAAGAGGTTCGAGTCCCCAATATAGGCATTACAGTTATGGATATTCTCTGGTTCGTATGGCTACACATACTGGGGCCCTTTCAGGTAGGGAGAGCGGACCCATATAGCCCGTGGGTACCTTGTTCTAAGACGGCCATGCTACACAACCCAGGTTAATGGTTTCAAAAGTTCATGTTAATCTTGTTCCCTATCTCGACATGATATATATATTCATATATATGCATTGCATTGGTTATATGCATCAATTGCTTTGGTTTTGAACTGTTGGCATTATTTTATCCTTATCCTTGGGTTATATGCTAGCTCTCCAACCACTAATCGCCTTTGACATTGTATCCCTATGCGATGCAGGTGTTGGTCACACTACACCTCCGGCTTAGTATATTTGGACTTCGAATACAACTTGTGTTGACTTGAAGTGGTGAACTTCCATCCTTTTAAAGGCTCTATTTCTTGTTTTGGATTCATATGTTTTTCATTAGTTTAGTTTTGGACATTGGTTTTGGCCATGGTCGGGGGCATGTCCCGACCAGATATTGTTTTACTTTTGGATGAAGGCTTTGTGGAACTTCTATAGGTTGGTATGGGTTGTGTCAGCAGTGGTGTCAGCCTTAGTATTGGCGTTGGTATTAGGGCTGATACTGTTTGACTATATTTTTGATTGTTACATCCTATCTTATTATGTTATGGAATGGTTTGGTTTAAGACTTGGTTGTTATTTTGATTTTGGTTAGGGTTGTATGGTTGGTATTGGTTGGTCGGACTCGGTTGGGTTGGTCACAGTCGTGAACCTATCCCAAAGTTTTACTGCTGCTAAACACGTTATCTTGTTATATGTTTGGAATTTATCCAACTCAGAGTACATTATTGGTTGGTTAGTATGGGAAACAGGGTGGTCTCCGTTCCTTCTTTGGCCTGAGATGCCTATTACGACAAGGCCCTGGTTCGGGTCGTGTCACAAAGTCCATAACCTCAACTCTCTAAATAGTTTTTCCCTCATCAATTCATACTATTAAAAATATTCTATCTCTGAAAGAGCTATTCTTTATTATTATAGCCTACACTAGTAATTAAAAAATACCATTAATGAGATAAGAGTCTTCTTTAGCATGAGGCTCGAATGTCAAGAATAACCACTTTGAATCCGTAGCCTCTTTCTTCCTTGTACTTTTACTTAAGCATATTTTTGAGCTTTAATTTTTCATTCCATGATATTGAAGAATCTCAACTTGCATCATTCTCCCTTTCTTGTAAAGGATTCATCCTCAAATCCAAACCTAGCAAAATTATAGGAAAAACAAGCAACAACAAGGTCCTCATGGCATGGCGACTAGTGTTAGCAATAACAATTCTATCACCATGCTAAAGATGTACACATTTAACATATAACCAAGTATCAAAATGAGTCATAAAGGGTTTATAACCCAACAAAAAAAGAGATACTTGGCTACATAGGAAACATGGACAAAAGGGTGAATTATAAGAACCATAGTATTTAGGCAAAACACAAATGAAAATCCTTAATGGTTCTATTATTAGACAAACAAAAATACCCCTTTAAGTCAAGTAACACTTGATAGTCCACACAAGTTGTCAAACTTATCTCATTCAAGGCCATAAGATCAAGTAATAATCATACGACAGAAAAGATATGTTTCTGTGTACTTATCACCAACAATCCAACAACTTCACCCATATCAAGCTTGCCTTTACGGCCACAAATTACATTAGAATGACAACCATAACTGAGAATAAATGGAAAAATATAACATAAACAGGGTCAAAGAAACACCCATTTGCCCTATTGTTACTCCTATCAACATACAATATACTCTACATACAAACATTAGTATCATCACATGAAAGTGGATAGTAAAGAAAGGTATCTCTCTCAAAACAAATTCATCCATGGTTTTATCATATGTAAGATCACTCTTAGACTCAAAATCATTGATTATACCATTAAAAATTTTGACATAAAGATGAAGGAGTAGTGGAAAAGAAAATACCACCTTCCTTCTCATCACAATCCTTCTCCATAAGAGTAATCTTATCTTTCAAGAAGAGATTTACAAATATGGGAGGAATGTATTCAAACCATAATGAGTTATCATAAAGACTATAACCCTTAAGAACTATACTACTATCATGGTTCATACCTCTAGGCACTTTACTAGGAGTGATATCATCAATTTTAATTGAGATATTATACTTAAAGAAAGAATGATCGATCTAAGAAAGGGAATTAAAACATACAATTTCACTTTCAAAAGACAATTGTCTTTGTTCAAAGAACTTTCAAGAACATGATCTCTATGATAAAAACAAACAATAGGATCTTCAACAAAAGATATGCTCAAAGAGTTACTCCTACTCAATATATCAACTTCATCAACATTACCAATAACTTGAGGTCAATAAGCACATCACAGGATCCCTCAAGTAGTGTACCACATGGAAAAGGTAGTTGATCAATACCAATATCACTTAATAATGAGCTATCATTTAAATCATATATATCAACACTATGTGGACACAAATTTATCTTACTAGAAGAATCACTTCGGTCATTAATAGGATCAACTAGTCTACTTACATTCTCAACAAGCATATTATAAAAGCATGACAAAAAATCACATGACAATGTACCATCACTCAAGTAACAAGTGTCAACAGTAGGTGGACACAAATTAATTTTACAAGAAGAATTAATTTAGTCATCAATAGAATCAATTAGTGTATGAATACTCTCAACATAGATATTATTACTATGTGGAAAAGAATTATTAAGTTCACATAAAGACAAGCTATCACTCACATTTTTTCATTTAAAGTTTAAACTTGTCAAGTTTAGCTATTGTACCTTGAGGCTCAGAAGAGGGATTTCTTTACCTTAAACTAAAGCTTCAACTCTTATGTCTTTAGGCAAGCCAATTTTCTCAGTCTAATAAAGTAGCACATTCTTCAAATCCTCAAGTGTAGGCTCCTTGATGGGAACTTGTGTTCCTTCAAATGTCATGCTTGTACCTGCACAAGAGTTATTACAAAAAGAAGAACAATCAAGAATGTTATGTTAGTTTTGTGGCAATTCTCTAACTTCACTCCACAAGTTCTCTCTTTTTACCAATCTAGAGTTTCCACTTTGCACTCCCTTATTCCTCTCAATATTTTGTCTCTCATTTTTATGAAATAACATGGAATAAGGTCCTAAAGTTTCTTGGTAAAGAGAAATAGGTGGAAAGAGAAGCTTTCCCCCTTTGTCCATGACATTTATACCACTTTTGCTCATAAGAAACTTTATAACTTTGAAACCAATAATTCCCAAAATATTTGATAAGTCTCTATGTGAAATACATCACACCAAAACTCCTCTTGATATTTACCTTGTGAAAAGTGCACCTTCACGCTTTTGCCAACCTAATTCCTTTTTTTTTTTATAATAATAGGGATTCAATTTCTTTACACAAGGTAATATCAACCATTCAACTGCATGAGTGGCGATTAAGTTTGCTGAAAATTTACTATCAAAGATAAGAGAAAATCTTGAGTACCCCAAAAAATTAACCTTTGGTTCAAGAATTAGCCTCTTTGAAAATATTGAGTTTCCTTGCGACTCTATTATACCTACAAAATGAAAAAACAAGACAAATAATAGAAGTTCCTCACTTTTACTCATATTTGCACTCTTTTATGCACTTCTAGTACCACTCAAATGTACTCACACACTCAATCCTTTTACCACTCAAGGATCAAGCCAAAGTTGCTATTCAATTCGATCAATCACTTGCCAAGAGTCACAAACCAACCTAAGGGTAAAATGGATTTTGTTAATTGAATAACATGCAACTGAATAAAATTTAAAGGACTTGAATCAAGAAAATTAACTGTGAAATAAAAAATCACAAGAAAAAAATTAGCATGAAAGACATCAGACTAAAAAATGAAGTAACAAAAGTAGAAGGAATTACTTGTAGTTACTTAGTTTGAATGATCAAAGCAATGATTTTATGTTTTAAGACTAGTTAAGAAGTGATTAAATAAGGTAATTACTTTTTAAATAGTTGAGTAATCAAAGGAAGAAAGTGTATAAAAAAGAACCATGAAATTTGGACACTTAAAAATTTTTTTGGAAGCTTACTAGTTTGGGTGTTCCAGCAAGTTTCTGGCCCTTCCCAGGACACTGATCTTTAGAAGCTTACTGGTTTGTGTGACTTAGAAAGTGCCTAATCCTTCCTAGTATGATGAACTTTTTTTATTTTGATGTGGCAACTGTTGACTAGAGATGATTGCTGAGTTGACCCTAATTTGGCTCTGACTTGGCTGCTGACGTGGCCCTATGTGGAAATTATTTTTTTAATATTTTTGTAAATTTTCACAAGTGGGTCCACTAACACTTTGACTAGGGATTGTTTGATCAAATTGTACTCTTTCTACCTTCTTTTTCAAGAAAAATATGAAGAAGCTCAAGATCACGAATAAAACTCCAATCTTTAAGACTTCATAATTCCTTCGTTTTACTCCAAATCCAATAAAATTTTCAACCACGCTCTCATTTCAACACCACAAAGAAACTCCACTAATATTTAGCCCTAAATTTTAAGCCAAAAGTAAAACGATTTTCATCATTCTTCAAGCTATGAAGAACACCATGAACAACTGATATTCAAATCTTCGTAACTTCTTTGTTTTAACCTAAATTCCATGAAATTAAAGATTTAGGCTCCGCTTGTTATGAAGAACACACCTTGAAAACCTTCAAGCTCTAATTTAACCTAAATTGACAAACCCATTGTCAAAATTCTGGACAATTTTTTTTCAAAATAATTAAGCTAGGCTTTAAATCTAAGGCATTCCTCTCCATCATTCATATATAAGGTATGTAAGAACAATACCTTTCATAGAGAACCCTGTTGATCTCTACTATTGAGTCATAGTTACATGTTAAGTTATGATTTCAAGTTAGGGTTTTAAGATTCAAATAGTCTAATTGTAGTTCTTGAGTTTTGTTATAATTTTCTCCTATATGCTTTTAGTATTATGAATTAATTCCCAAATTAAGGTCTTTATTGAACATACATTAAATTTTCATAACCAAGGGTTAGTTTTCACATAGAGTTTATGACTTAGGTATTTGTGTTGAAAATTAATTTCATGTTCCAATTGATTTAGCTATAGTATTATTATAAAGTATGTTCAAAGATAGTAAAAATATGAAAGTATATTAATACCCTTATGTATTACAACATGATTTTTAAAGTTAAAAGAAGTTACCAAATCTTGAAAAGTAAGTAAGTTATAACGAGTTAGAGCCAAGGCTCTCAGAGAAAAATATGTTTCTTGATACGAGATTTAGAGACTAGTATGGTTAAAAACTTGTTTTTGAAACTTATAATACGAGAAACTATTATTTTTTGGGGAGTATTATTTAGTGCCAAGTTGGGTATGAGTCCGAGGTCACATTCCCCATAGGATGATGCCATAGTAGGTTTTGCCTTTCGGCTAAGAGTTGGGTTCATAAGTTATGAACCCAACTCTTAGCCACTCATAGTTGTGCAACAATCCATGGAAGTCAACAAAGAAAGCATAGAATTATTTATAAAATAATGAAAGAATACAACCAAAAGTCTCAAATTAATTACGTAACCACAAACCTCAAGCAAGAGTATTCCAAGATCAAAAGTTAATCTTGAAATCAATATATGTTTGTAAAAGTATAAAGTGTGTAACCTAATAGAAGAATAACCTAAGGTTATTTATAGTTTCTCAAAATAACAAAGAAACCTAATAAAAAATAGGAAAATTAAGTCTGATGTCATGACCCGAGGCTGCCCCCTAGTCACTACACAGTGCTTAAGGCCACAAGTAACCCTAAGTTAATCCATGGTCTGGTACCTGCTATGAGCACTAAATGAAATGAAAGTAAAATAACAAGTACGGAAGATAAACCAATAAAGAACTATCAATCTGAATACTGAAATATATATAAAAAAACATGTCTAAAATATCTGATAAACACTAGAAAACTAGATTGTCTGTCTGAAAGACTCTAAAACATAAGAAGTTGATAGGACAAACCCTCATCTAACTCCAAGTAACTAAATCATACTAAAATACTGAAATGTGTGAAATAACATATCACGTACTCAGAGGATGATGGCTTACCACTATTGTTGTGGGGAACTTCTTAGTGACTTAGGGACAGTTTAGAAACTATGTGGCCAATCCTATGTTATAAAACAACATAACACAAAAGAAAGGTATGCGATTAGTACTTTGAATGTAATGGTACATGAGGTAAGGACTAACTGAAAATACATATGGAAATTGAACATGAATACATGAACATGTAAAACTGAAAATGCAAGACCAAGTCAAGCATGTACTAAAATGATATGAATAACTGATTAACTGATTACTCGGTCAAACAAAACTGAACTTGTATAGACTGATGTACCGAATGAAACTGTAGGAGATATCATGTAATAGACATGCCCCAATCTGAGCAAATTGGGGTCTAGCCTTTTAACCTTGATAAAAGGGTTTTAGTACCTTGCCATAGGTACCAACACTAGCTGTGTGGATTCGCTAAACTGGTGTCCCAAAGGACTAGGGAGTCACCCTCTACTGGCAGGTACCCCTAAAAGTGTGTCCACCCTATACTGATAGGAAGACCTCACATACCTATGTTGGCTACGTAGTTCTAGAACTCAAGGATTTCTACTAAAGTTCATACCCTCTGCCGGCAGGTGAGCCCCCATCCCTGGGTTTGCTTAGTGCTAAATCCTACTCCCAATTAAATGACATTGGTATTATTATGGGTCTAAAATGATGGGGTGCTGTACTGATAAGTGCTCAATATAAACATGGTAGTCTTAATATGACAATAAAAAATGGTCTGACTGACTTGTAACTTTAAATATAAATATGTAAAACACATAGGTATTAGGTGTTCATAACCCGCCAGCACTGAATGATTACTAAATATGATAACGATGTTAAAATAGTGATATAACTTCATAGTTCAAGGACCCAAACATGAGACATTTCATTAAGCTGGCAAGTTTCATGAATTGATATAATAAGAATGAGTTAAGCTTGGCAAAACAATATAAACACTTAGATTAATGCACGAATTAGATAAGTTAATAGGACTCAATTTTAATATACATAAGAACTTGAAATTCGAAGCATTCCATACCCTAGTTTAAATGGAATCATATGTAGACATGGATTGAATTCAAATTACCAAGGGATAACATGGATTAAATTCATCTTGAGCATGTGAAAATTCATAATGAAGGGAAAATTCATACTTTAAATAAAAGAGAGATGGGTAAAAGGAACCCATTGATGAATATCCCACATACCTTAATTGAACGGATTCCTAAGGAAATTTTGAAATCAAAACTTAAATCCTTGTGTTCTTGAGAGAATAAGCTTAAGATTTGTTCTTGGGAAGAGAAAGAGTTTTTAGTGAGAAATTTTTTTAGTTTAATGGGCAAATAATGCTCCTATGAAAGTATTAAATCATTTTTTGGATGATTGGGTTGAGGTGAAAGGGCCAAATTAGCCCTTGGTCCCTTAAATCGTGAGTAGGAAGTGCCCCCTTCCGCGTCATTAACCCTACTTCGGGGGAATAGATAGTACTCCCTAGAGCCTATTTCAAGGGAGAAACCTCTGTGCTGCGGACCCTATTTAGGGGGAAAGACCAGAGCATCATGGGTCTATCGCGGAAGATCACTACCTTCGTTATCCAAACACACACCAAATCCCGTCCAAAACTTCCTAAACATTTATGAGACATTGTTTTAACATCCCTAAGATTTTTAAACTCAAAAACTAACATCTTGGGGTTGGGAAGGCCAAAAATAAAATTTGTAAAGTTTTGGGGTCTTGAAAATGTCTAAGTCCTCAACACCCAGTGAAAATTCAAAGCCTTGGTCCCCTTAAGAATGCAACTAGAAGTTGAAACGAGCTTAGAATCATATGGGGTATTACAATATATCCCCCTTGGAACCATTTGTCCTCAAATGAGAATGGTTAAGCTGAGATACTTTGGAGAATGAGAATCTATACTGAACATTGATAAGCTAAAACATGATCAAATAACTGGGTGTAAAACAGGATACATGCTATGTGGGTTGAACTAATTTCATAAATGCATGTTGTGACATGAGAATAGTTGTATAGCTAAAATAGAGAACAAAAAGACTTAACCTAATAAAAACTATTACCTCAAGATGTGTTTGAATTTGAGGAGATAGATGAGGATACCAGGCTCGCATATCTGCTTCTACCTCCTATGTAGCTCTCTTAACGAACTAATTCCTCCATAGAATGTTAACCAAAGAAAAATTTTTATTTCTTAGCCTACAAATTTGATGATCAAGTATCTCAATAGGGAGTTCTTTGTAGGAAAGGATATACTTAACATTCACACTTTCTAAAGAAATAACAGAAGCTAAATCACCAATGCATTTCTTTAACACAAAACATGGAACACCGGATGTACTGATGCCAATTCTATAGGCACCAAAATGGTTCAAGATTCTATATAGGCCAACATAATGGGGACTGAGCTTCCCCTTCTTTCCAAATGTCTTCATTCCCTTCATAGGCAAAATTTACAAATAGACCAAGTCATAAACCTCAAACTCAAGATCCCTTCTCCTCACATCTATATAATATTTTAGACGGCTTTGGGCTATCTTCAACCTCTCTCGAATTAAGTAAAATTTTTCCATTGCCTCAAATACTGAATCTGTCCCTATCAAAGAAGCCTTAACTGCTTCAAACCAAACAATATGAGATCTACATCTCCTCTTATAGAGAACCTCAAAAGGAGCTATCTAAATACTAGAATGATAAATATTGTTATAAGCAAACTCAATAAAAGGTAAGTGGTTATCCCAACTACCTTTAAAGTCAATAATGCACGCCCTCAACATATCCTTCAAGGTCAAGATGGTCCTCTCTGCCTGACCATTTGTCTTAGGATGAAAAGATGTACTAAGATGAACTTGGGTACCAAGACCCTTCTGGAAAGCCTTCCAAACGTGAGAGGTAAACTTTATACCCCTATCTAAAATAATAGACGATGGAACCCTATGTAATTTTAGCAACTCTCTGAGCTAAAGACTGGTATAATCTTTAGCTAAGTAGGAAGTATGAACTGGCAAAAAATGGGTTGAGTTCGTCATTCTATCTATAATGCCCTAAATCAAATTATGCTAACAATGCGTACGAGACAATCCTTTCACAAAATCCATATTTACCATCTCCTACTTCCAAGTGGGGATACTAAACTCCTGAAGTGTACCACTAGGCCATTAGTGCTCAATCTTAACCAGCTGACATTTCAAACACTTAGCCATAAACTCTGTAATATATTTATTCATACCACTCCACCAATAGATTTCCTATAAGTCACGGTACATCTTAGTGCCTCTGGGGTGAATTCAATATCGCGCACCATGCACTTCTGCTAATATTCACTGTCTCAAACCATCAACACACAAAACATATAACCTGCCCAGACAATGGAGCACATCATCTCCCCATTGGGTGAAAACCTCTACCTTATGATCTCTAACTGCCTCCTTCAACTTAACCAAACTAGGATCCCTCTCTTTTTTTCCTTTTACTTTGCAATCAATTAATATTACAAACCATTCTGAACCCATATACTACTTTCGACCAAATCAGCCAACCAAGCTCCAAACCTAGCAAGTTGATGAACCTCACGAACTAAATCCTTCTTATCATCCTCAACATAGGCTACACTACTCATAGAAAATCTACTAGTGGCATCCACCACGACATTAGCCTTGCGTGAGTGATACAACATACTCATATTATAGTCTTTCGAAATTTCAAGCCACATCCTATTGTGAAGATTCGGGTCTTTCTGCATGAACACATATTGTGAACTCTTGTGATCCATGAACACATCCACATGAACCCTATAAAGATAATGCCTCCAATTTTTCATAGCAAAAACAACCACTGCCAACTTAAGATCATGGTTCGGATAATTCTTCTCATGGGACTTAAGCTGTTTAGAGGCATAGACTATTACCATAACTCTTTGCATCAATACACAACCTAGACCATATCTAGAATCATCACAATATACTATGAACCCATCTATTCCATCTGGCAAATTCAAGACTGGGGAAAAAGTGAGTTGAGTCTTCAACTTCTGAAAACTCTTCTCACAAGAATTTGACCACTGAAATTTAACCTTCTTTTAGGTTAACCTCGACATGGGGGATGTAATAGAAGAAAACCCTTTAATAAACCATCTATAATAGCTAGCTAAACCTAAGAAACTGCTGATATTTGATGGAGAGATGGGTCTAGGCAAGTTTCTCACTGCTTTGGTCTTTTGAGGATCAACTCGAATGCCATCACCAAATACTACGTGACAAAGGAAAGCTACCGATCTGAACAAGAGTTCACATTTGCTAAACATAGAGAACAACTGATGATCTATAAGGGTTTGAAACACAACCCTCAGACGGTCTACATGAACATTGTTGATATGGGAATAAACAAGGATATCATTAATGAAGACGATAAACGAACATGTCCAAGTACTATATGAACACCCTATTCATCAAGTCCATGAAAGCTCCAGGATAATTTGTTAGTCCCAAAAGACATCACTAGGAAGTCAAAGTGACCATACAGAGTTTTGAAGACTATCTTCGGATGTCACATTCTCTGACTCTTAGCTGATAATAGACAAATTTGAGGTCTATCTTAGAGAAATAGCTTGCCCCCTGAAGTTGGTCAAATAAGTCATAAATTCTAGGGAGAGGATACTTATTCTTGATGGTGACTTTATTCAATAGACTGTAGTCAATGTGCATTCTAAGAGAATCGTCTTTCTTACACTTGAATAGTACTGAAGTACTCTATGGAAAAACACTAGGCCTTATGAAACCCTTATCTAAGAGATCTTTAAACAACTCTTTTTTCTTCTTAAGCTTAGCTGGAGCTATTCTATAAGGTGGAATAGAGAAGGCTAGGTATCAGGAAGGAGATCTATTCTGAAGTTAATTTCCCTTTTGGGAGGAATTTTAAGAAGATCTTTGGGAAATACATATGGAAATTCCTTTATTATTGAAGCTGAATCAAGACTCAAAGTCTGAAAATTTGAGTCCTTGACTTGGACAAGATGGTAAATGCACCCCTTAGATATTATCTTTCTTTCCTTAAGATAGAAAACAATCTAACCCTTAAGCACTGAAGTACTACACCTCCATTAGATATCTGGTTCATTAGGGAACTAAAATTGAACAATTCTATTTTTATAGTAAATAGAGGCATAACATGAGTTGAGTCAATCCATGTTGAGAATGACATCAAAATCTATTATCTCTAACTCCATAAGGTCAACTGAAGTAACTTTCTGAGACATTGAGACAGAGAAATTTTTGTACACCCGTCTGGCTGCAATACACTTACCTAATGGGGTAGATAATGAGAAAGGCTTTATTAACATTTTAGGAATGACACCAAAGTCTACAGCTATGTAAGGAGTCATAAAGGAAAGTGAATCTCCAGGGTCTAGTAGTGAATAAACATGAAGGTGGAAGACTTGTATTATACCCATACCACATCAGGAGGACTTTCCTTATCATGCTGAGTTTGGAGAGAATACATCCTATTCTGGTGTTGCCCACTAGTGGCACTATAAGTGGCACCCTGCTGAGTCAGGCGACTTGCTAGATCTAATGAAAAATTAGACTGACCCTGCTGATGATTGTCCTTTCCCTTTTAGACAATATTTGAGCAATCCATGATTTTATGTCCTAGCTTACCATATTTAAAACACCTTTCACTACCAGTTGTACACTCTCCTTGATAATTCTTACCACACTTTCTGCAAAGTGAATTAGTACGACCACTGCCCACACTACCTTGGGACTTATAGCCTAGTGCTCTATCTCAACTGTCCTGCCTGATCTTAGGCACTGGCACACTAGAAGAATATGGAGCCGAGGCTGAAAATTTCTAGGAAAATTGAGAACAGTTACTACCTTTCGACCTTGGCTGAGAAAAGTTGAAAATACCAGTTATGGACTTTTTATTCTCTTTCTTTCTCCTTAAGCTTCTCTTTCTTAATATGCTGAGCATAAAATATAAGTCTATACAAGTCCATCTCCTTAATAAACATGGATGTACTACACTCCTTAACCACACTATCAGATATACTACATGTAAACTTACTCATTCTGGACCTATTGTCTGCCATAATCATAGGAGCATACCTCGCTAACTGAGTGAACTTGAGCGAGTACTCCTTCATGCTCATACTTCCATGCTTCACATTTACTTACTCCTAAACCTTACCTTCCCTCTACTCTAGCAGGAAGAACTTATCTAGGAAGGCCATGGCAAACTCCTCCCACTCCCTAGGCTCTACTTTCACACCTCTGTCTTCCTTCTACTACTTAAACCAGGTGTGAGATACGACCTATAACTAATATACAGCCAAATCTGCACTCTCATTTGAAGTGATACCTATGATGCCTATCACCTTTAGTAGTCCATCCATATACTCCTATGGATCCTTCTCAGATTTGGATCCAGAAACATAAATGGATCTATCCAGTTGAATTCTTGGACCCTAGATATAGCCGTATTCATCACCAAATTGGCTGGGGCAATAGCTTGCTGATTGTTTTGAGAAGCTGCAGAATAGGCCATAGTTGTGAAAGTAGTCCTGAACTCAATATGAGAAAGATGGTCATTCAGGGGATCTTCCTGAACAGGTGGTGGTACGGGATGATCCCCGTTCCTTCTTCTGTTATTCCATCTGGGAGGCATTATCTGTATATGGAGTGAAGGAAGAGTTAAAAAGAGGAATTCAATAGAGATCATTCTCTTTCACATGACATTAATACTGAAAGAAAGGAAACTTTCCTAAAAATGTCTCGTAGTCTCTTATCCTTAAGTATGGCACACTTCACACCCATGTCAAAGAATCAACTCAATGCGGCTCTTAGACACCCTAGGACACTTTAAAACCTGGCTCTGATACCAAGTTTTTTCACGACCCGAGGCTACCCCCTAGTCGTGACACGGGTCTTAAGGCCACAAGTGACCCCAAGCTAACCTATGTTCTGGTACCTGCTGTGAGCACTAAATAAAATAAAAGTAAAATAACATATGTAGAAGATAAACCAATAAAGAACTGTTAATTTGAATACTGAAGTATATATAAAAGATATCTCTGAAATATATAATAAATACTAGAAAACTAAACTGTCTATCTGAAAGCCTCTAAAATATAAGAAGTTGATGGGACAATCCCCTAACTAACTCCAAGTAATAAAATCATATATAAATACTAAAATGAAAAAAATAATAGATCATGTCCTCGAAGGATGAGGATTCACCACTACTACTGCGGGTAACTGCTAATCTACTTAGGGACGATCGAGAAACTATTCCTCCGATCCTATGTTATAAAACAACATAGCGCAAAAGAATGGTATGCAGTCAGTACTTTGAATGTACTGGTACATAAAGTAAGGAATAACTGGAAATACATATGGAAAATGAACATGAATGCATGAACATGTAAAACTGAGAATGCAAGACTAAGTAAAGCATATACTTAAATAATCTAATTAACTAAATAACTAAATAACTGAATAATTGATTACTCGGTCAAGCAAACCTAAACTTGTATTGACTGATGTACCAAATAAAATTGTGGGAGCTATCATGTAACCGACATGCCCTATTCTAAGAAAATTGGGGTCCAACCTGTAACCTAAGTTGGAAGGGTTTTAGTACCTTACCATGAGTACCAACACTGGTAATATGGATCCACCAAACTGGTCTTCTAAAAGACTAGGGAGTCACCCTCTATAGGTAGGTGCCCCTACAAGAGTGTCCACCCTATTCTGGAAGGAATACCTCTCATACCTAAACTGGCTATGTAGTTTTTGAAATCAAAGACTGCTACTAAAGGTCAGACCCTTTACTGGCAAGTGATCCCCCATCCCTGGGTTCGCTCGGTGCTAAATCCTACTCCTAACTAAATGGAACTGGTATTATTATGGGTCTAACATGATGGGGTACTATACTAATAAGTACTTAACATGAACATGGTAGTCTGAGTATGATAATAAAACATGGTCTTAGTGACTTGCAACTTGAAATGGAAAAATGTAAAACCCATAGGTATCAGGTGTTCATAACCTGCCAGTACTAAATGATTACTAAATATGATAACAATGTTAAAATAGTGATATAAATTCATATTTCAAGGACCCAAACATGAGATATTTCACTAAGCTGAAGAATTTCATGAATTGAAATTAGAGGAATAAGTTAAACTTAGCAAAACAATATACACACTTAGATTAATTCACGAATTAGATAGGTTAACAAGGACTCAATTTAAATATACATAAGAACTTGAAATTTAAAGTATTCCATACCTAGTTTATATAGAGTCATATGTAGACATGGATTGAATTCAAATTACCAAGGGATAACATGGATTAAATTCATCTTGAGCATGTGAAAATCCATAATAAAGGGAAAATTCATACTTTAAATCAAAGAGAGGGTTTTGGGGCTAAATTGGTGAAAGGAACCCATTGATGAATACCCCACATACCTTAATTGAATGGATTCCTGAAGAAATCTTGAATTCGAAACTTAAATCCTTGTGTTCTTGAGAGAATAAGCTTGGGTTTTTTTTCTTGGGAAGATGAAGGATTTCTAGTGAGAAATATTTTAGGTTAATGGGCAAATAATACTCCTATAAAGTCTTAAATTGTGTTTTGGATGATTGGTGTTTAGGGGAAAGGGACAAATTACCCCTTAAACCTTTAAATCGTGAAGCTGGAAGTGCCCCTTTCCATGCCGCGGATCCTACTTCGGGGGAGTGGATAGCGTGCCGTAGAGCCCATTCATTGGGATCCACCTCCACACTACAGTCCCCATTTTAGGGGAGAGAGCAGCACCCCATAGGACTTATCGCAGCTCACTATCTCTGCTATCTAGACATGCCTCGAATCCCGTCTGAAAATTCTAAAACTCTTTCAAGACATTCTTTTAACATCCCTAAGAATGTTTCAATTTAAAAACCAATGTATCAGGGTACGTAAGGCCAAAAATAAATTCTATAAAGTTTTGGGGTCTTGAATATGACTAAGTCCTAAGAACTTAGTGAAAATTCCAAGCCTTGGACCCCATAAGCATGCAACTAGAAGCTGAAATATGCTTAGAATCTTATAGGGTATTGCAATATCTCCCCCTTGGGACCATTCTTTCTTGAATGAGACTGGTTAATCTATGATACTACGGAGACTAAGAATATATACTGAACAATGATAAGATAAGACTTGATGAAATAACTGGGTCTGAAACATGCTACATGCTACATGGGCCGAACTAATTTTATGAATGCATGCTGTGACATGAGAATAGTTGTATAGATGAAATAGAGAACGGAAAGAGTTAACCTAAAAAAAACCATTACCTTAAGATGAGTCTAAATTTGTAAAGCAAAGATGAGGATATCAGGCTCGTATATCTGCTTCTGCCTCCCAAGTAGCTCCCTCTACTGACTGATTCCTCCATAAAATATTAACCAATGAAACTTTTTTATTCCTTATCCTATGAATATGACGATCAAGGATCTCAACTGGGACTTCTTCATAGGAAAGTCTATACTTAACATCCACCCTTTCTAAAGAAATAACAGAAGTTGAATCACCAATGCATTTCTTTAACAAAGAAACATAGAACACCGGATGTGCTGATGCCAAATCTACAGGCAACTTACTCACAACCTACCTTCCCAAAATGGTTCAAGATTCTATATGGGCCAACATAGAGGGGACTGAGCTTTCCCTTTTTACCAAATGTCTTTACTCCTTTCATAGGCAAAATTTAAAATAGACCAAGTCACTAACCTCAAACTAAAGATCCCTTTCCCTCATATCTGCATAAGATTTCTAATGACTTTGGGCTGTCTTTAGTGTCTAATTAACTAAACTTTATCCATCACCTCAAACACTGAATCTGGACCTATCAAAGCAGCCTCACCTACTTCAAACTAACTAATAGGAGATCTACATCTCCTCCCATAGAGAGCCTCAGATGAAGCCATCTAAATATTAGAATGATAACTATTATTATGGGCAAACTCAATCAAAGGTAAGTGGTCATCCCAACTACCTTTAAAGTCAATAACACATGCCCTCAACATGTCCTTCAAGGTTTGGAAAGTTCTCTCCTCCTGACCATCTATCTTGGGATGAAAAGCCTTACTGAGATGAACTTGTGTACGAGACCCTTCTTGAAAGCCTTCCAAAAGTGTAAGGTAAAATAAGTATCCCTATCTGGAATGATAGAAAATGAAACCCCATGCAATTTCACCAACTCCCTGAGATAAATCTTAGCATAATTCTTAGCTGAGTACGAAGTATAAACTAGCAAGAAATAGGCTGACTTGGTCATTCTATCTATAATGAACCAAATCGAATAATAATGACGACGTATATGAGGCAATCCTATCACAAAATCCATATTCACCACCTCCCATTTCCTAGTGGGAATATGATGTGTGAGCAGATGCTAACACATTTGAGGCTTTTATCTAAGAATAATTACAAAGTCTTAACCAACTTTTGTCATTTTTGATTGTTTTCTGTTCGATATTGCAGTAAAGTCAAGATGCAAGAGAACCAGCAATAATGGAAGTAAAAGAGTTGATTTGTAAGAAAGTAGAGAGGAAAGTATAGATAACGACTTAACTGATAAGTCGTCAGCCTTGTGATAAGTTATCAGAGTTGTCGTCAGCCTTAGAAAGAGAATGAGCTTCAATTGGAATTTGTGATGACATTGTGATAGGTCATCGGAAGTGTGATAATCCATCAAGCTCGTTTTTAAGCTTAGGTAGGGAATGGGATTTGAAGTGAAAAAGAGATGACAATTCTGATAAGTCATCACATGTCTGATAAGCCGTCACGTCTCATGATCAACTTAAGGCAGAGATTGTCTAAAATAAAAAGGAGATGACGATATTCCTGATAAGTCATCAGACTCCTAGTAAGCCATCACACACGTCATCATCTGTCCGAGAAAATACTATGATCTATGATTTTATTTCCATAATTAGGATGAAGTATTTAAAGCATATGTTAGGGTTTTCTAATGAAAAAAAATGGTTGAAACATCTTAAACTTATTCGAAAGCAAAAGACACCTCTTTTTGGGGCTCAAAACTTACAATTTAGTTTTTCAACTCTTTGATTTGGTTGTGGGAATTTTCTCTTGATATTAGAAGATAATCAACTTCAGATTTCATATTTTGTAAGTTTAATTACTTTGAATGATGATTATAATTGTTGCTATCTCTTTCTTTCTCATTTGGAACTAAAACCCACAACTAGGGTTACGAGATCTATGATTATTCCCCCATGGATTTAATAGTTGGTTAGGGTTTGAGTGATTGTGGAGACATCGTGATAATTCCTTTGTTATGATTGTTATTTATTGGTTGCAAATAATAAATTCTGCCTTACGTTGATTTGCTCGAACTGAGAAATAAACTAAAGGTAGCGAATTATCAACAAGGATTTGGGAAGGTTAATCTCCCATCTAATGATTAATTTTGTAACAAGATTGATCAACTTGAGATAAAATCAGTATGAATAGAATGATTTCCTAAGTTTGAGAGAATTAGGGAGTTCAACATCTAAGTAGGTTGATAAACACTTAGATGGATTGTCGAAACTAATAGTTTAGTGTTTCCCAAAAGTCAAGAGAACCTAACACTACAAATATTATTTAATGAGGATTAATAATCATAGTGATCACAACCCTAGTTCCACTCTATCACTGATTTGAACCATTGAAATTTTAGTTTCGAGCTCTTAAGCAAGTCGAAACTTTAATTTATGTTTGACTGATAAAACCCCCCCATTTTATCTTTTTGTAATATTTGTTTAAATTCAACTTGTAGCTATAGATTCAAATCATTTTAATCGCCACTCACATTGTTCCTCGTGGATTCGACCCCGACTCCAAAGTTGGGTAAATATATTGATGTCGACCGCCTTGCACTAAATTGACGTGTAAGTTGAGCGTTATAAAAAATGACGCCGTTGCCAGAGGGCAATTTGGTGTATTGAGTTGGTTTGGAATTTTAGGTTACTTGCTTGAATTCAAACTTGTAAATATTTATTTATTTTTTATTTTTTCTCACACCTTTTTTGAGATGTCAGCCTGGATAGATGATTTTTTGAGTGATGACTATTCTTTTTATTATTGTGGAGGACCACATTATGAGGCTTACTGTCCATATTTATATGGAAGTGCATGGACGGGACCTTCACAATATGATGTGGACACTGTTCTAATTAGGAACAGACTGTAACTTGGTGTTTGGCTTGTGGTCAAAGTGATCTTTCTGAAGATATATGTGCTATCACGATTTAAATAGACAAATTGATGAAACAAATTTTAGAGAATCAAGCACAGTTGTGGGCAGATCTAAAGGAGTTATCACTGCCACCATGTCTACAATGGCTAAACAAAGAAGAATGTGAGGAGGACATTAGCCAATTTGTGGAGAAAACACAAGAATCGCAGCCACTCGATTGTCATCTTGATCTTGAAACTGAAATTGAGAAGGTGAATAAAAGTAAAGGTGTTGAGGATAGTGTAAATTTTGAAGTAGGATTTGTTGGGCCACATTCGAAGTACTTTTCTACATTATGTTTAGATGATATCTTATCAGTGGAATCATTTAAAATAGTAGAAGAGTGTAAAGATAAGGAATAAGAATCCTATATTCTTGATTTTACACTAGACCAGTAACATAAAAACACACCTTACTTTAAGGCCGAGATATTTACCATGAACATTCTATTACTCGGTTCCTTAATTTTTGTACCAACCCCTATTAGCGAGGCAAAAATATGGACTCTAAGTTATGGGTAAAATTCATATCCTCAAGGTGGAGGAAAACGCTGAGTGGGGTCGTGCCACAATACTAAATTAGGTATTTCTTGGGAGGCAACCCAAGGTATTTTGTTATTTATATTCGTATTATATGATTGACATCAGATCTTCGCACCCATGGTGCCACAGTTATGTTTCTAACTCTCTTATTTTGATTTGATGTATTGGGGACATTGCATGATTTTAAGTTGAGGGTGGGGCTACTTGTGGATGTTGATGTCCTTTTCGGGTTTTTGCTGCCGTGCCTCTTTTCCTCGAAGTCTCTTTCCTAGTAGACCCGTCATGTTTAGACGTATTGTGATTTGTTGTAAAATATTATAGTTGACTAGGAGAAATACAAGTACCTTAGGTAGTTAACATATTTTTGTTGATTTTTGAACACCTCTCCAATGGCCTATTTTATAACTGTGTGATATGTATTTATGTGTCACCACTATGCATCTTGTTATGGCATTAGTACTAGTGACATGATAACCAATGCTAAACAATTACATGAACCGAATGGATAGTATCTTGTGATGTATCTTTGTGACATGTGTGTATGAGATACTACCTAGTTCCCGTTGTGTGTTAAATCCAAAACTTGCCCGGTTGGTCTTGCCTTGGTTGTAGGATAGCGGTTAGGAGAGGATCATAGGACGTTGTTGATATTAGTCCACTTTTAGCCTAAATGACCTTCCATATGTGAATAATATCCCTTGATCCTGATTTTGAGCCTGAATGCGTATTCTTTTTATTATACCTATCACCTTCCCATTTGTATCACAATGAACCTATTTTGGACCTTGTCCTCCTTGGTCATTGTGCACTTTGACTTAGGCAAATAGCCTAAGTTGAGGGTGGCTACCATATGGGTACGTGATGTAAAATGAGTATGAAGAAAGGTAGAATAAAATAAAAGAATAAAAATCTGGGTGCGGTGGAAAAAGAATAAGAAAAGAAAAATTGTGAAAAAAAAGAAATAATTGTCAAAAAGACCGCACCCATCCAGAGTATGTGTAATCAAGATTGGCAGAAATAAGGTAAAGGTTGATAAGTGAGACCCCAAAAATAGTGTAGTGCCAAGAAGGCTTAGTCACTTTAAATGTCATTGAGTATCATACCAGCGCCTAGCCTATATTACAAGCTGAAGAAAATTCCTATAGTTATCCTAACTTAAATATCTGAAAGCTTCGGTAATGAAAATAAGGGCAAGCTTAGGTATTTGGCATGCATTGACTGGAACTTCTTTCTAAGAGTAAGTATTTTTTGACCATCCCCACATTGATATGCTTGGTTCACATATGAGTGAGGAGGGACCTCTTAGTTATAAGGGCACACTGGTTATGTTGCTAGTTGCTAACTTGTTTAGATAGTGTAGTCTTGGAACATGCATGGTTGTTATTGCTGAATTGATGCCATAGCTTGATTCCTGTGTGTCGCATTATTGTTCTTCAATAATATGCACAATTGTTGTTTTTAAATTAATTGACCTTGGAGATGGTGAAGATGTTTTGAGATAATATGGATGGTTGACTGCCGAATGTACTCTGTATCCTCTTAGTTGTGTTTTAGTTGCTTGAGGACAACTAATTGTTTTAAGATGAGGGTGTTGACGTGTGAGCAGATGCTAACAAATTTGAGGCTTTTAACTAAGAATAATTGCAAAGTCTTAAGCAACTTTTGTTGTTTTTGAGTGTTTTCTATCTTATATTGCAGTAAAAGTCAAGATGCAGGAGAACTAACAATAATGGAAGTAAAAGAGTTGATTTCTGAGCAGTAGAGAGGGAAGTATAGCTGGCGACTTGTTTGATAAGTCATTATCCTTATGATAAGCTATCAGAGTTGCCATCATCCCTAGATAGAGAATGAGCTTCAACTGGAATTCATGATAACATTTGTGATAGGCCATCAGAAATGTGATAAGCCATCAGGCTCATCGTTAGGCTTAGGCAGGGAATGGGATTTAAAGTGAAGGAGTGATGACAATTTTGATAAGTCATCACATGTCTGATAAGCCATCACGTCTGATTGTCAACCTAAGGCAGAGATTTTCAAAAGTGAAGAGGAGCTGACGATATTCCTGATAAGTCGTCAGACTCCTAATAAGCCATCACACACGTCGTCTCCTGTCCGAGAAAATACTATGATCTATGATTTTGTTTCCATAATTAGGCTGAAGTATTTAATGTATATGTTATGGTTTTCTAATAAAAAAAAAAAAGAAGGGGCGGAACATCTTGAACTTATTCGAAAGCAAAAGACACCTCTTTTTGGAGCTCAAAACATAGAATTCAATTTTTTCAACTCTTTGATTTGGTTGTGGGAATTTTCTCTTGAACTTAGAAGAGAATCAACTTCAGACTTAATATTTTGTAAGTTTAATTACTTTGAATGATGATTATAATTATTTCTATCCCTTTCTTTCTCATCTGGAACTAAAACCCACAACTTGGGTTGTGGGATCTATGATTATTCCTCCATGGATTTAATAGTCGTTTAGGGTTTGAGTGATTGTTGAGACATCTTGATAATTCCTTTGTTATGATTGTTATTTATTGGTTGCAAACAATAAATCCTGCCTTATGTTGATTTGCTCGAACCAAACTAAAGGTAACGAATTATCAACAAGAATTTGGGAAGGTTAAGCTCCTATCTAATGATTAATGTTGTAACAAGATTGATCAACTTGAGATAAAATCAGTATGAATAGAATGATTTCTTAAGTTCGAGAGAATTAGGGAGTTTAAAATCTAAGTAGGTTGAGAAACAATTAGCTGGATTGTCGAAACTGATAGTTTGGTGTTTCCCATAAGTCACGAGAACCTAACATTACAACTATTATTTAGTGGGATTAATAATCATAGTGATCACAACCCTAGTTCCTCTCTATCACTGATTTGAACCATTGAAATTTTAGTTTTGAGCTCTGAAGCAAGTCAAAAATTTTATTATTGTTTGATTGATAAAACCCCCTATTTTATCTTTTTGCAACATTTAACTTGTAGCTATAGTTTCAAATTAGTTTAATCGCCACTCACATTGTTCCTCATGGATTAGACCTCGACTCTAAAGTTGGGTAAATATATTGACAACGACCGCCTTGCACTAAATTGACATATATGTTGAGTGTTATCAAAATGCTAAACTCCTGAAATATACCACTAGGCCATTGGTGCTTAACCTTAACTTGCTGACAGTTAGAATACTTAGCTACAAACTCTGCAATATCTTTCTTTATATCACTCCACTAATAGATTTTCCGCAAGTCATGGTACATCATAGTGACCCTGAGGTGAATAGAATACTGCACACCATGCACTTCTACTAATATTTTCCATCTTAAACCATCAACACACCAAACAAATAACCTGCCCTGACGATGGAGCACACCGCCCTTTGGGAGAAAACCTCCACCTTCTGATCTGTAACTGTCTTCTTCAACTTAACCAAACTAGGATCGTCGTCTTGCTTTTCATTTACTTCAGCAATCAATGAAAATTTCAAACCATTCTGAACTCATATACTACCTTCGGCAAAATTAACCAACCGAACTCCTAACCTAGCAAGTTGATGCACCCCACAAACTATGAGTTATTTGCTATCATAATGACTTGTAGTCTTCATTCATATCTATTAGGACTTTAATCACACCTCAAATCATTTTCACTCCTAATGAGTTATGGTAAACCTCAGCCTTGGTCCTTTAAACGACAACCTTCACTATCAACACCACGACTTGGTCTACGAGTCGTAAGGTGACATAATGACTCATAGTCCAGATGGTACTTTTACTTTTTTTAGATATTTTTCATCTTTTTTTGATACATGCCTCTTCCAATCTAATTAACCTGCAACACACATAAAACACATATCATATCTAACAAAATAGCCTAAGTATTTCCATATTTTCACCATTTTAAGCATCAAAAGTTCCATGCACCCATGGTACATCAACACCATCACCTTAGAATGTTTGAATGTCCTTAGGCAATTAAAACATAGCAAAACAAACAGGATACATAACACAAAAGAATCAAAGATACCCACGGTAGTAAATTCCACTTTAAGCTCAAAAACATCACCCTTCCTACTTTTACTTTTGTAAACTAACTGTGTGGACCCATGTAGTAAAACAATGTGACATAAAGGAATCAAGCTATGGAATTACATTAGAAACAAACCACCACACATATATACAAATTACATTACCCAAACAAACAAGCAGCTAGCAACACAACCCATGCGCCTTCACATCAAACAAGTCCTACTCACTCTGGTGAATTATGCATGTTAATGTAGGGATAATCACGAGATATTCTACAAAAAAAATTCTAGTAATGTGTACAGAATACCATATGCTTGCCCTTATTTTCTTTACCTTAGTTTTAAGACAATCGGGTTAGGATCACTATAGGACTTTACTCGACTTGTAACGTAGGCTAGGGGGTTGGTATGGTACATTTGAGAATTTTTAGTGACTAAGCTTCCTTGGAACTATAATTACTTTTTGGGGTCCACTTATCAACCACTTTTTTCTTTTTCCACCTTTGTTTCTCCATTTTTTAATTCTTTTACAACTCATTCAGGTTGGGTGTTGTTGTATTTATTCCATTTTTTTCTTTTTCAATTTTTTTCTACCATACCCAATACTAATTTCTTTTCTCTTATTTACCCTTTTTCATACCCACTTTAAATCACACATCCCTATGATAGCCACCCTCAACTTAGGCAATTTGTCTGAGTTGAGGTGCAAAATGACCAAGGATGACCAGGGCTAAAATAGGCTCAATGTAATTAAAATGGGATGGTGAACGATAAAACAAGAAAAATAGTCTATCAGGATCAAAATACGAATTAAGGGATACTATATTTTGGAAGGTCATTTAGGCTAAAAGTGGACTAATTTGAACAATGGACTATGATTCTTTCCTAATCGACTATCCTACAACTTAGGAAAGACTAATTAGGCAATTTCTGGATTCTATACACAAGGGGAACTAAGTAGTATCTCACACACACATGGCACAGGGTCATATCACACACTATTATTTATTCGATTCATGGAAATGTTAGTTATGATTATCATGTTCCTAATCCTAGTGCCACAATGAGATTCACAATATTCATATATATATATATATATATATATAACATCACTATAGTGCCTCGAGAGTATACCCTAGATGTCACACGATGCTTATAGTCTGAGGGACCATAAGCTAACCCATGGGCTGGTACCTGCTGTGAGCACTGAGTGATAATAGCAAAATAACATGTGCAGAATATCTGAATATGCCATAAGGTTTTAAATACTAAAACATTTCTGAATCATGAATATAGAAAACAATTGCCTGAAAATTGATATTTGAAACTAATAGGATAGAAAAATAACTAACTCATTGTCTGAAGTATTCGAAAGCCTCTAAAACTGACTGAATAAGAGTTGATGGGATATGACCCAACTAACTCCAACAAACTATTGAACTGAAAGAATGAAAATAAATATAGTATGTCATCAAAATATAAGGACTCACCCATGCTATGACTGATAATCTGGAGGTCTATGTGCTATCCAGGAACTGATCGTCCGAACCTATGATATAATACATCATAGCGCAAGAAAAAAGCATGTGATCAGTACTTTGAATGTACTGGTATGCTAAATGAGGTAGGCTAATATGCATGATTTTATGTATAGGAGTAATAATTGACTGGATGCATAACATAAAGTACTAGATAGATTGCCTGAAATCTATAAATACTGAGTGTGCATGACTAAGGATAAAGCATATTCTGAATATAATCTGTAAACACAAATACTAAAATCTGATAACTGAATAACTAATATTTGTATGCTATGGTTAATACAATCCTGAATTGAAATATGCTGAATACTGAACTGAGACTGTGGGATCTATCATCTAACTGACATGCACTAATGAGTAAATTAGGGTCCAACCTGTGACCCCAGTTGGAAGGGTGTTAGTATCATGCCACGGGTACTAATACTGGCTGTGTGGATCCACTGATGTGCTCTCCTAAGGGAGTAAGAGTGTCAACCCTAAACTGTCGGGTGACCCCTGGGAGGTAGTCAAGCCTAAACTGATGGGTGACTCCTCAAATACTATGCTGGCTACATAGTTATGGAGTACAAGGACTTCTACTAATGACTCTACCTAACTAATGGGAAAGTCATCATCCCGGCACTAGCTTAGTGCTAAATCCTACTCCCAACTGAACTGACATAGAATACTGAAATATTCTAAGTTAAACTGATCATGATGACTGACAGAACTAATATTTCTCATTATATGTTTGAATCTAATATGAAGATATGAGGCTAAGTAAATTGCAAAGTGTTCGGGTATTCATAACCCCTAAATTCATTCAAAATTCATTCTTGTAGGCATTTCATCAAACACTTGATATGTATTGTTTAAGCTAAGCATGGGGATAGTTTAAAGCTTGTATTAATAGCATTTCAACATTGATATCATTAAATATGGTTTAAATCAGCAAATAAAATTATGCTTTCATGTAGGGTTTGATAACAATAACAATTTCATATAGACATGGTGTAGAATTACAATTCATGAGAATTCATGGTTAAAATCACAATTAAAAATTATGAAAACTTGTAAAGATTCAAAGTTTGAATTTAGAATTGGATAGTTAGACTCCATGGGTGATTGGAACCCATAGATGAAAATTTAACATACCTTGAATTATGGGTTTGTGAGGATTATTGGTGAATTCTTGAGTTTTGACCTTGAATTTTTGAAGGCTAGGGTTTTGTTCTTGAAAGATGATTAATTTTTTGAAGAGGATTTGTGAGTAATGTGGCTCATAATGCCTCTAATTTAGGGTTATAATTACGTGTTTTGGATGAATTTGGGGCTTTGGGAATTGACCAAATGGTCCCTGGAAAATTAAGTCGCGAGCTAGAAATCTCAATTTTTTGACTCTGGAATGATGCGGTACTTATCACGGTGGGCCACAGGAAAAAGAGAATTCCTATTTTGCCCAGTGGTATGACGTAGTACCATCGCGGTGCGCCACTGGAAATAGATAATTCTGAACTGGAACTTTGGCACGACGCGACACCATCGCGGTGCCTTGCTGATAGCTAATTTGCCCGTTGGCGCGATGTGATGAAATCACGTTGGTCTTACTAGATAATGGATGAGTCCCATTTTAAGCTCAACCGCGATGCGGTGTTGCTTATTTTGACCCACTACTTTCACTAAAAGTGCTATAACTTCTCACTCGGATATTGGATTAAGGAGAAATTGGTATCATTGGAAAGAAAATTCAATTTTCTAAAATTTGGTGGGTCTTGAGATGGAAAATTCTCAGTAGAGAAAAATAGGTGCTTGTTTGAAGTTGACTAGAGAAATATTCTTCTCGAAACTTAATCGGTAAGGGATATTTTGATTTACCTAATAGTTGGGAGTTATTTGAGGCCTTAATATAATCAAAATTACTCATAAAACTATCAAAGCACAATGATTCATTTGTATGAGCTCAAAACATGGCTCTAGAATTAGGTTGGATTTGTAGGGTATTACAATATCTCCCCCTTAGGAACATTCGTCCTCGAATGAGATTGGTCAAGCTGAAAGTACTGAGGAATTTAGGTTACATGCTGAATATTCATGATGAAAACATGATTATATGACTGAGCCTGAAACATGACACATGACTGAACTGATTCATTAATTGCATGACTGACATGAGAACGATATGCAACTGAACTAATCATGGAAAAAAGAGATTCGAAGAAGATTGTTAACTTAAGCTAAATCTGAGTTTATGGAGAAAAGATGAGGGTACTTGGTCTGCATATCTTTTTCTGATTTTCAAGTGGCTCCCTCAACGGACTGATTCTGCCAAAGAACCTTGACTAGGGGAACTTCTTTTTTCCTTAGTTTATGAATTTGTCGATAAAGGATATCGACTGGAATTTCTTTGTAAGAAAGGTTGTTTTTAACATCTATGCTTTCTAAGGGAACAATTACTGCTGGGTCACCAATACACTTCTTCAACAAGGAGATATAGAATACTGGGTGCACTGATGCTAGATTTACAGGCCTCTCAAGCTCATAAGCCACCTTTCTGAAATGACTTAAAATTTTGTAAGGGCCAATATATCAGGGACTAAGCTTCCCTTTCTTACTAAACCTCTTCACTCCCTTTATGGGAGAGATCTTTAGATATCTGAAATCTCTAATCTTAAACTTAAGATCCTTTTTTCTTATATTTGCATAAGATTTTTGTCTATTTTAGGTTGCCTTAAGCCTTTCCCAAATTAGCTAAACTTTCTCTAAAGCATCAAAAACTAAGTCAGGCCCTATCAAGGCTATTTCACCTACCTCAAACCAACCAATAAGAAGAGACCTATATCTTTTTTCATAAAGAGCCTCAAATAGAGCCATCTGAATACTAGAATGATAGCTATTATTATACACAAATTCAATCAAAGGAAAGTGGTCATCCCAACTACCCTTAAAGTCAACAAAAAACGCTCTCAACATATCCTCAAGGGTCTGAATGGTTCTTTCTGCCTGACCATCTGTCTAAGGGTGAAAGGCTGTACTGAGGTAAACTTGGGTACCAAAACCTTTTTAAAAAATCTTTCTAAAAGTGAGAGGTAAACTGGGTACCTCTGTCTGAGATGATAGCTAGTGGAACATCATAAAACCTAACCAACTCTTTAATATAGATCTTAGCATAGTCTTCAACTGAATAAGAAGTACATACTGGCAAGAAATAGGCTGATTTGGTCATCATGTCCATAATGTCCCAAATTGAATCATGCTGACGATGAGTACGAGGCAAACCCTTCACAAAATCCATGTTCACTACTTCCCACTTCTAAGTTGGAATACCCACTTCCAAGTGGGAATAGTGAACTCCTACATAGACCCACTAGACTTCTGATGTTCAATCTTGACCTGTTGATAAATAGAGAACTTAGCTGCACACTCTACAATGTCCCTCTTCATCCCACTCCACCAATAAATCTCCTACAAATTGCGGTACATCTTAGTGGCTATTAGATAAATAGAGTAATGCTCACGATGCACTTTTGTAAGAATTTGCTATCTCAACTCATCAACATGTGACACACACAATCTACCATGGAAAAGTAACACACAATCTACCCCTTGGAAGAAAACCTCTACTTTCTGATCTCTGACTGACTCTTTCAACTTAACCAGACTTGGATCCCTATTCTGCTTCCCTTTCACTTTGGTAACCAAAGAAGATTCTGAACTATTCTACACTCATACACTACCCTAAGATGATTCAACCAAATAAATGCCTAATACAGCTAACTGATGAAATTCCTGAACTAAATTCTTCTTGTTATCCTCAACATAAGCAACACTACCCATAAACAATCTGCTTAGGGCATCTGCCACTACATTGGCCTTTCCCAGGTGATACAAAACACCCATAACATAATTTTTTAATAATTCTAACCATCTCTTCTGATGCAAATTCAAATATTTCTACATAAACACATACTGCAAGCTTTTGTGATCTGTGAACACATTAACATGCACTTCATACAAATAGTGCCTCCAAATCTTTAAGGCAAATAGAATAGTTGCTAACTCAAGATTATGGGTAGAGTAATTCTTTTTATGGGGGATTAAGCTGTCTATAGGCATAGGCCACAAACTTACCTCTCTGCGTCAAAACACACCCTAAGCCAACTCTAGCAGAATCACAGTATACAACAAACCCATCTGAACAATTTGGTAATGTTAAAATTGGGGCTGTGGTGAGTCGAGTCTTTAACTCCTGAAAACTCTTCTCATAAGAATCTGACTATTGAAACTTAACTTTCTTTTGAGTCAATCTAGACATGGGGGATGCAATAAACGATAACCCTTCAATAAACTGCTAGTAATAGCTAACCAAGCCCAAAAAACTCCTAATATCTAACGGAGATATGGGTCTGGGTCAGTCTCTTACTTCTTCGGTCTTTTGAGGATCAACTCTAATGCCATCACCAAAAATAATATGTCCAAGTAAAGTTAATGATCTTAGTCAAAATTTGCACTTACTAAATTTTGCAAACAACTGATGGGCTCTAAAAGTCTGTAATACTATTCTGAGGTGGTCTGCATGATCATTTTCGTTACGGGAAAAGACAGAATGTCATCAATAAAGACTTTGACAAATGTGTCCAAGTAATGCTTGAACACTCTGTTCATCAAGTCCATGAGGGACAAATACCAAAAGACATGACTAGAAACTTAAAGTAACTATACCGAGTTCTAAAAACTATTTTCAGAATGTCACATTCTTTGACTCTGAGCTGATGATAGTCGGATCTGAGGTCTATCTTAGAAAAAAAACTAGCACCCTAAAGTTGGTCGAACAAGTCATCAATTCTAGGGAGTAGATATTTGTTTTTGATTGTAAATTTTTTTAAATGATGATAATCAATACACATTCTAAGTAAACTGTCTTTCTTATGCACGAACATAACAGGTATGCCCCATGAGGAAATGCTGGGCCTAATAAATCATTTATCTAGGAGGTCTTTTAACTATTCTTTCAACTCTTTGAGTTTGGCTGGATCTATTCTATATGGCAGAATAGAAATAGGTTGGGTATCTGGAAGAAGGTCTATTCCGAAATCGATTTCCCTTTTGAGAGGAACTTCGGGAAGATCTTCAGGGAACACATCTGGTAATTCCCTCACTACTAAAATTGAATCAAGATTTGGAGTCTCAGAATTAGAGTCCTTGACTTAGACAAGATGATAAATACATCCCTTGGATATCATCTTCCTCGCTCTAAGGTACGAAATAATCTGACCCCTAAGTGTTGTAGTACTACCCCTTCATTCAAGGACTGGTTCATTTAGGAATTAAAAATGAACTATTCTATTTCTGCAGCCAATTTAAGCATAGCATGAGTGGAGCCAATCTATGTTTAGAATGACATCAAAATCCATCTTCTCTAACTCTACAAGGTCAACTAAGGTGACTTTCTAAGACATTGTAGCCGGGCAATTCTTGTATACCTGTTGGGCCATAATAGAGACACCTACTGGGGTATACATTGAGAAAGACTTTACTAAGATCTTGAGACAGACTCTAAAGTTGACGGCTATATAAGGAGTTATAAAAGAAAGAGAATATCCAAGGTATAGTAAAGCATAAATATGTAAATGAAAAACTCGTAATGTACTAGTAACCACATCAGGAGAACCTTCCTGATCTTGTTGGGACTGAAGTGCATAGAGCCTATTCTGAAGCTGACCACTAGTAGCGCTGGAAGCGGCGCCCTACTGATTCGGGCAGCAGACTGGAACTGATGATTGATGGGATTGGCCCTGCTGGCATAGATACTTTCCTTTATGAGAAACTTTCCGACACTCCCAAAAAAGAAGAAGGATTTATTTGGGTGAAGTCATGAATTCTAACGACGGCAGTATTAACCACTGAGTTGGATGGAATAGTAGGTGGCTAAAAATTTTGGGTTGCTATGGAGTGAGCTAGAGTAGTAAATATAGCTCTGAATTCTGCATGAGAAACATGCTCATTCAGCGGATCTTTCTGAATGGGTGAAAGTACTAGCTAGTTCCCATTTCTTCTTTCATTTATCTTTATGAGAGACATGTTCTATAAATGTAAAGGAGAATAGATTAGACAGAGATTTTAACATGATCTCATGCTCAGTCACACAACATAAATGCTGAATGAAGGGAAAATTTTCTCAAAATGCCTCATATCTTCTTGTCCATAAGTGTGGTACGCTTCACACCCACGCACAAGACTATACTTGATGCGGCTTTTAGACTCCCTAAGACACTTTAAAACCTTAGGCTCTAATACCAAGTTTGTAATGCCCCAAGAGTACACCCTAGCTATCACACAGTACTTGTAGTCCCGAGGGACCACAAGCTTACCCATGAGCTGGTACCTGCTGTGAGCACTAAATGATTACAGCAAAATAACATGTGTAGAATATTTGAATATGCCATAAGGTTTTAAATACTAAAACATTTCTAAATCATGAATATGGAAAACAAATATTTGAAAATGGCTATTTGAAATTGATAGGATAAAAAAACAACTAACTGACTGTCTGAAGTGTCTGAAAGCCTCTAAAATTAACTGAATAAGAGGTGATGAGATATGCCCTAACTAACTCCAACTAACTATTGAACTGAAAACATGAATAAATATAGGATGTTCTCAAAATATGAGGACTCACCCATGCTATGGCTGATAATCTGGAAGGTCTATGTGCGATCTAGGAACTGAGCGTCCATATGATATAATACATCATAGTGCAAGAAAAGAGTATGCAATCAGTACTTTGAATGTACTGGTATGCTAAATGAGATTGGCTAATATGTACGGTTTCATGTATAGGAGTAATAATTGACTGGATGTATAATATAAAGTACTGGATAGAATAAATGAAATATATAAATACTGAGAGTGCATGACCAAGCATAAAACATGTTCTGAATATAATCTGTAAACTAAAATACTAAAATCTGATAACTGAATGGCTGACATCTGTATGCTATGGTCAATACAATCCTAAACTAAAATATACTGAATACTGAACTGAACTGTGAGGTCTATCATCTAACCGAACTACTCCAATGAGCAAATTGGGGTCCAACCTGTGACCCAGTTGGAAGGGCGTTAGTAATGTGCCATGGGTACTAATATTGGCTGTTAGATCCACTGATGTGCTATCCCAAAGGACTAAGGGTGTCAAGCCTAAACTATCGGGTGACCCCTGGGCCATAGTCAAGCCTAAAATGATGGGTGACTCCTAAAATCCTACGTTGTCTACGTAGTTCTGGAGTATAGGGACTATTACTAATGAATCAGCCTAACTGATGAGAAGTCATCATCCCGACAATCGCTCGGTGCTAAATCCTACTCCCAACTAAACCGACTCAGAATACTAAACTGTTCTAAGCTAGACTAATTATGACAACTGACTGAACTGATATTGCTCATAACATGTTTGAATCTAATCATAAGATACTGAGGCTAAGTAAACAACTAAGTTTTTGGGTATTCATCACCCCCAGGTCTTGATAGCAATTATAGCAAAATAATACTACAACTTTGGGGACATAATATTAAAGCAATCATTCAAAATTCATTCTTGTAGGCATTTTGATCAAACACTTGATATGTATAGTGTAAACAAAGCATGGGTATCATTTAAATCTTGTAGTAATAGCATGATTTCAACATCAACATCACTAAATATGGTTTAAATCAGCAAACAATATTATTCTTACATGTAGGGTTTGATAACAACAACAATTTCATGTAGACATGGTGTAGAATTTCAATTCATGGTTAAAATCACAATCAAAATATGAAAGCTTATAAAAATTCCAAGTTAGAATTTAGAATTGGATGGTTGGACTCCATGGGTGAAAGGAACCCATAGATAAACACTTAAAATACCTTCACTTATGGACTTGTGAGGATTGTTGGTGAATTCTTAAGTTTTGACCTTGAAATTTTGAAGGCTAGGGTTTTGTTCTTGAAAGATTATTAATTTTTTGAAGAGACTTTGTGAGTAATGGGTCTCATAGTGCCCCTAATTTAGGGTTGTAATTACATGTTTTGGACGAATTTGGGGCTTTGGGAAATGACTAAATGATCTCTGAAAAATTAAGTTGCGAACTGAAAATCCTAATTTTTTTACTCTAGTGCAACGTGGTACTTATCGTGTCATGCCACTGGAAAAAGACAATTACCATTTTGTGCAGTGGCGTGACACGGTGTTATCACATTGCGCCACTGGAAATGGACAATTCTGAACTGGAACTTTAGTGCGATGTGACACCATCGTGGTACCTCACTAATCATAAATTTTTCCCTTGGTACAATGCGGTGAAATCGTGTTGGGCTCACTAGATAAGGGACGAGTCCCGTTTTACACTCCACCGTGATGCAGTGCTGCTCATTATAACCCACTGCTTTTACTAAAAGTGCTATAACTTCATGCCCAACTATCGTGTTTAGGTCAAATTGGTATTGTTGGAAAGCTAATTCAATTTACTAAAATTTAGTGGGTCTTGAGCTAGAAAATTCTCAGTAGAGCAAAAGATATGATCGTTTGAAGTTAACTAGAGCAGTATTCTTCTCGAAACTCAATCGGTAAGGGATATTTTGATTTACCTAATAGCGGGGAGTTATTTGAGGCCTTAATATACATCAAACTTACTCATAAAACTATCAAATCACTATTATTCATTTGTATAAGCTTGAAACATGGCTTTAGCATTGGTTTGGATTTGTAGGGTATTAGAATCACACATTTCAAAATAACTTTAAACTTACTCATAAAACTATTAAAGAACTATGATTCATTTGTATGAGCTCAAAACATGGCCCTAGCATTGGTCTGGATTTGTGGGGTATTATAATCACATATTTCAAAAAAAAAATTTTGGAGGGGTATCTTTTTTCTAAACACAATTCAGCATAAACAAAACAAAACACATCAACTGCCTTAGGTACTTATTTTCTTCTAGTAAAACAAAAGTAAAACACAATATGAAACAAAACACATCACAACACAATATTTTCTAGACATGTTAGTACTATAATCATTACGCAGCCAACAGGAAAAGAAGCACAACAACAAAAATCTACGGCAGGTATGGTACTCCCCCACTCCCAACTAAAAGATTATGCACTACCATGCAATTTAAAATAAGGGAATAAGGACATACTTGGATGCACTAGGTGCTAGCTCACAATGTCTCAGTATGAGAGGCCTTTAGGGTGGGAGCAGTGCTCATACTCAAATCAGCTGCATCTGCACTCGTCTCATCTATAATTTGGAAAATACTAACTCCTTTCTCTATCTTATGGACCCTCGTCTAATGGTCTAGTGCAGAATCAACAATGTCCACCTTGGCCACCTCAAACTCACTCTTCTTATTTCTTTTTCTCTTTTTCTTCGGCCTCTCACCGCCAGCTTCCTCAATAGTTTTTCCCTTTCTTGTGCCCCAAATAACCGGGACCTCGTCCTTAGGAATCTCCTTAATGATGGCCATAGAAGGGAATGGTTAAGCAAGCATGTCCTCTATCACTGCCCAACTGCTTCCAATTCCTTATGCACACTTGCTAGATCTAGACCCTCAATGCCCTCCAACTTCTAGTTAATCCGCCCCTCAAACCCTTTAAACTAGGTTTGCATTCTTTGTATCTCAGTCTGTATTTCCTTCTTAACCTAAGGCTGAATCCCCTCCTCCATATTATTTACTTTGAGCTCTAGGATGCTTAATATTTTTATTACTTTGGTTAAAAATATCTATGGAACTAAAGCATAGCTTACAGAGGCCAGCCTGGAAGTGAATGGTCTAGCCGCAGGAGGTGGGGTCAGAGCCAGAAAAGTCCCTGCTGCATCTATTGAGGCCTGAGGCTCAAACTGGGCAGTCTTAATGAGGGCCTCACTAATATCAATAAACCCCAAAGTGGCAATGCCATGTTTTCCGACCTACAATAAATCCCTAAGAAATATGGTTCCCAGCTCTGTTGCCTTGAAGATGGGCTTAGCAATATCTCATATCAAACCTAAGTCTATAGTCCTCTTCACCTGGAAGAACTAATCAACTCCTGAGAACTCTGTCACCCCCTAATCTAAACACAGTTGAGTCAATAGGCACGGGAAAGCTAAGGCTATGTTTGTTTGCCACAGATCCTTTTAGTAAGAATCTTGGCTACATCAATATCATATCTCTCCATGATTCTCGGAAATAGGGTTTCTTAGTTTTGACTTATTACATTGACCTCATTTATGGGAATCAACCTATGATGGACAGAATCCACCATGATTTTGGCACAAAGTTCAAACTACCTTTTATAATCCATTGCGAAGGGCCTCCTCCACAAACAACCCAAAGAGCTTCCTCCTGCTCCATAGAACTAATACTGGCCATTTACTGGAAGTGAGCAAACTTGTTCTCTTAACCAATCTATTTTATTTTCAACTTTCATAGATCATCCATGCGGTAATCAATCTTTACACTATTAGCTGACAACTAAAAATCCAACCCATGAAGGAATCTATAGATAGTCTACATGGAGATGTTCACCTGAACACCTCTGATCAATACATCCACCAATGGATTACTACCCTTTCAAAATCTCCCTGGTGGGTACAATCGATTTAGCTCCATCTGATAAGCCACATAAAAATCCTGCACCAATACTGTGCTATACTATCCTAAAGCTCTGGTAATCCACTTAAAGTGGTACTATCAGAAGTGGGCCTTAAATTCAGGCATCTCAGACATACCTGTAGTGTTCATCTTGGGCTCTAATTGGAACCCTCTCTTCGGCTTCCTGGTAGAAGGGGTAATAACATTGTATTTGTTATATACCTCCTATATCCCAGGGTAACCCCATCGGTTAACAATGGTCACCGGGGTAGGGTCAATATAGAGTGGTGCAATATGTGAAGGGGGACGGGGGGAGAGGTGGTACTTCTACCAAATTTTCACTGGATTTACTCTCTTTCTCATTCTCATTCTTCGACCCCTCATGTCCATACTCTTTATTTTAAGAACCACTATTCTTATCACATTCTTTCTCATTCTCACCCTAGGGGCCATACTCATATCTTGACTCACCGTCCTCTTCAGACTGGGACTGTGAGTGTGGTAGTTATTTGGAAGGATTTTTCATCCTTGGCCTAGTGGGTGGTGGTGAGTCTTCTACTAAAGCAGCCTTATTTCCCTGAGGTAATTTCTTCTTTTGTTCCCCCACCCATCCTATTGAGTATTCCTTCACTGAGCCATTTGACTCTTCATTATTAGTGGCTTAATTCCTGAGATGACGAGTGGAGTGGCGGGTCAACTTCTTGGTGGATTCAGTCTTTGGTTCTATTGGTACCTATTGAAGCACACACATTAGGTAATCCTAGAAAAGGAAAGAAAAACAAGAAAAAATAAACAGATGTGTGGCAGTAGCTAGGAACCCTACGAGTTAGGATACCTCTAGTTACTAGATGTAACGAGTCGTTATGAGACTCAAAGGGGGGAAGATAACATCTGGATCATTCACTGGTTAGGTAACGGGTCCTCCTAATGAGTCATTGTATTTAGACAATGAACTATCACCAACACTCATTGCCTGACCAAAAACATTTCCTTGGTGCCTTTCCCTTCCTAGTGACCACGAGTCTTATAGTAAGACAATGAATCATAGTATGAGTCTTTATGTCAACAGAAATAAAAATCCTCTTTACATCTATGTTGCAAGTGGCTAAGAGTCACATAATTACTCGTTAGGTGACCCTACGAGTCGTCATAAGTTACGTAGCTCCTATTACATGAGTGTTTAGAGGGTTGAAATACAATTTTCACAACCCCAATGGGTACTTAAACTTTCCCATGATTTTAACATGTACAAAACACTCATAATTCATCCCACAAATAATTTTTGGCACAAATTTCATTTTACCCCCATTTTTATTTAAAATCAATATGTTTCTTAAGAATAATTTAACTTTCAACATATAAACATAATTTAATCAAGGAACCTGAGTAATTTCTACCATATTTAGTACCAATTTATGAGATAAACTTACTAAAGAACAAACGTACTTGATTGACTTGCTTAGATTCCTTAAAAAATTCTCATACTTGAACCCTAATTCTTGATAGATACACTTTTATTAGGGAGGATTTGGCTTGTTATTTGATGATTAGGCATGAATTTAAGAGTATATTTTAGAATTTAATAAATGATTTTAGGAATAGAGGGATTCACTGCTTTTGAAATGAAAGGAAATTAGTTAGGGTGCCATTTCCTTTTTAATTTATGGGATTCGATTGGGTCGACCCGTTGGGACCACGATATTGAGCCCGATAAGGAGTCAATGTAACAACTCATTATGATTGATAATGAGTCGTAGACTCCATCCGTTGTGACATGAACCTTATCAGGGTCTCCATCCATAACGACTTAGCGTGATGATTTCTTATCACTGATAATGACTCATTTTGAGAGTCATTATGAATCTAGATAGCACTTACCTGAGTGATCTAAGCCTTCAGCTTCCAAAAACTCTGGTAATGAGTTATTGTTTGACACAATGACTTATGAGGTCCCTTGTAGGGACCTGGCACCAGAAATTTTTTTGGTCTTTTTCTGTAATCTCCAGCCCTGCACACTGAACACAAAAGTTACCTTATAATGTAAAAGTATAAAATATGGGTTGCCTCTCACTCAATACTTGATTTAATGTCACAACATGACTTGTCTAGGTTGGGTACTCGGACGTCACCAACTAGCCCATGGGTTGCCTTTCATGTAGTGCCTGATTTAACATAGCGGCACGACGCAGTTGCCATAGTTACTCAGACTTCACCGAGAGTCATCTCAACACATACTTTCATCTCATTAAGGTTTCGCATATAGTTCATCACCCACTGCCCATTCACCTTGAATGGGGTTTCAATATCTCGCTTCAGCTTTATAGAACCTTGTGGGAACATCCAAACGACGGTGAATAGTCCATACCACCTAGACTTTAACTTTCTAGGAAATAAGCAAAGTCTTGAATTATACAACAAGACCAAATCATCGGGCTCAAACACTCTTTCCTAGATTTTTTTGTCATGATACCACTTCATGTTTTCTTTGTATAGAGTAAAACTCTTATAAGCACAAAGTTACAATTCATCCAAATAATTCACCTTTCTTAACCTTAACTTATCTGTGTCATGCCACTCAAAATTTAGCTTTATCAACGCCTATAGTGTCTTATGATCGTCTTTGAACGGTAAGTGAAATGCCTTGTCATACATAGTATGATATGGAGAGACACCTATGGGGTTCCTAAAAGTTGTTCGGTAGGCCTACAAAGCATCATCCAACTTTCTTGACTAGTTAGTCCTGTTGACATTCACTGTCTTCGACAATATGGACTTGATCTCTCTATTGAAGAACTCAACCTGCCCACTCATCTGAGGATGGTAAGTTATAGCCACCTAATGCTTTACACCATATTTATCGAGCAAGGATTTAAATAGAAGGTTGAAGAAGTGAAACCAACCATCACTAATGATCACCCATGGTGTGCTAACTAATGAAAAATATTTTTCTTCAGAAAGGCGGGGAGACTTCTACCTTCATTGTTGGGAAGTGGAACTGCCTCCACCTATTTTAGATACATATTCAACGACCACTAGAATATACTTTATTCCATATAAGCTCACAAATGGGCCCGTGAAATCAATCCCCCTACATCAAACCACTCCAATTTTAGGATAGGTGTCATGGGGAGTCCATGTCTCCATGAAATATTGCCTTGACGCTCACTAATCATAAGCTTGGCCAAAATCATGAGCATCCTTATAAATAGTGGGCTAGTAATACCCACATGTAAGATCTTGTTGGTTGTGCGGTTACCACTATAATGATCCCCAATTGGGAATGAATGACAAGCTTTAAGGATGTTCATCATCTCCACTTCAAGGATATATCTCCAAATGACTCCATCAGCATAAATCCTAAGGATATAAGGCTCATCATCAAAAAATTCCTCACCTCAAGCATAAACCACTACTGCTACTGGAACGATAAATCTTTTGAAATAAGACCACTTGTAAAAAAGTTGGCAAAATCAGCGAACAAGGGATTTAGTCTTGAGATACTACCAAGAGCCGTTCTATAGCCTTTTCCTCTAACTTCTTCTGCATTTCCTCTTCCTCTAACTTCTGTATTGCCTCCTCCTCATCTGGAAAAGATCATCTATGTCAAGGTCATCCCCTAACTTTTGTACCGCCTCTTCCTCGAGGCGATACAAGTGATCAGCAACCTAATTCTCTCTGCCCTTTCGATCTTTTACTTTAAAGTTAAATTCTTGCAACAAGAGGACCCAACATATCAATCTTTACTTGGAATCATTTTTCTTGCAACAAGAGGACCCAACATATCAATCTTTACTTGGAATCATTTTTCAACATAAGATACCTCAATGTTGTATGATCTATGTTAACTATGACTTTGGTCCGAATTAAGTAAGACAAGAACTTTTCAAAGGCAAAACCTACCTCAAACAACTCCTGCTTAGTAACTATCTATTTTTATTTTATGAGGTTTAATGCCTTGCTGGCATAATAGATCAAATGAAAGATTTTTGCACGTTTTTTTAGGACAGCACCTAAGGCCACTGTGCTAGCATCATACACAACCTCAAATGATTAAGTCTAATCAGGGGATACTATGTTAGGGGCTGACACCAATCGATCCTCCAGGTACTCAAAGGCCTTATGAAATACATCATCAAATACAAATTTCACCTCCTTCTATAAAAGCTTGCATAGAGGATCATAAATTTTTGAGAATTCCTTGGTGAACCTCCTATGAAATCCAATATGACCCAAAAAACTTTGGATACCTTTTATTGAGGCTGGTGGTGGCAACTTTTCAATTACCTCAATCTTTGCTCTATCAACCTCAATACCCTATTTTGAAATCTTGTGCACAAGAACAATACCGACCTTTACCATAAAATGGCACTTCCCCAATCAACACCAGGTTGCACTCCTCATATCTTTGAAGTGTGTTGGCCAAATGGGCCAAACAATTATCCAAAGAGTCCCCAACGACTGAAAGGTCATCTATGAAAACCTCTATTGTATCCTCTACCATGTCAGAAAATATGGAAAACATACACCACTGAAACGTGGAAAGGCTATTGCATAGTTCAAAAGACATCCTCTTGTATGCAAAAGTACCATAGGGGTAAGTAAAAATAGTCTTTTCCTTATCTTTTAGAGCAATCAAAATATGATTGTATCCTAAGTACCCATCCCAAAATAGTACCAACCCATGCCTATAAGTTTATCAAGCATTTGATCCATAAACGGCATGGGGAAATAGTCCTTTTGAGTCCAAGTATTTAGCTTTGTATAGTCCATGCAAACTTCCAACCTGTAACAGGTCTCATGGGCACAAGTTCATTCTTATCGTTGGAAAACACTGTGATTCCACCCTTTTTAGGAACACATTGAACTTGACTGACCCACTAGCTGTCTGCAATGGGGTTAACCACTCCAACTTCTAACCACTTAGTGATTCTTTCTTTATAACCTCCTACATAGGAGGATTCAACTGATTTTAGGAATACAATTTGGTTTAAGCTATGTTTTATGAATACAAATACCTAGTGAAATCCCTATAATATCTATAATGGTCTATCCAATGGCTCTCTTGAATCTTTGCAAAATTGATATTAATTCCTCAACCTGTGACTCCAGTAAGTCAATTGTAATAATGATCAACACGGTATTATTGGCCCCCAAAAATACATATCTCAAGTTATATGGGAGGGCCTTCAATTCCAAGACAGGTGGCTCCTCAATAGATTGTCGAGCTGGAGGAGTAGTTCTATTCTTTAGATCAAGAACAAGCTTCTTGGAGCATAATTATAAGAACCCCTATGATATAATGAGCTCACTATCTCATCATATTCATCAGTGCATTGCTATCAAAGTTTATGATTATCGCTGCTAGTGCCTTAACCCTAAGTCTCTCTTTAATGGGCATAGTCATTTTATCAACATCGTCATCATTAGTGTCTATCACAAACACTACCTGCATATCATCTAGATGTTGCATTGACTGAGATAGATTAAAGATCACTTGCTCATCATTGAGTCTGAAATTCATCTGCCCAAACTCTATATCAACTAATTCTCTACCCATGCTAGGAAGGGTCTACCCAAGATCACAGGGACTTGGAAGTCCACCTCACAGTCAAGAATTATGAAGTCAATTTGAAATATAAAGGATGGAAGCTTCACCAACACATCATAAAAAATACCAATTAGTTTTTTCACAGTGCGGTCGACCCTCAATAACCTCATAAATATCAATTTAGGTGCCTCTAACCCCAACTACTTGTACACTACTAGTGGCATCAGATTGACACTGGATCCCAAGTCGCATAAAGCCCAAGAAAAGTTAAAGGACCCAATAGAACATAGAATGGTGAAAGCTCCAAGGTCCTATTTTTTCCTCTAATAAAGACCCGGAAGCAAAAACACTACAATGGTGCACATTATCAGCGGGCTCAAAACTCATCGTCCACTTTTTTATGACTAAATATTTCATGAACTTCATGTAGCTAGGTAATTTCTCTAGTGCCTCCACAAGAGGAATATTAACTGACAGTTCTTTTAGTATAGATAAGAATATATCTGGTACTTCTCTTTTTCTTGATTCTTATTCAAATGGTGAGGAAAAGGTGGTGGAGTCCATGGAATAGTCTTCAACACCGATTCATCTACCTTTCCTATACCTTTATCCTTCTCAGCACTATGGTCAACACTTGTTAATTTTTCTGACTCTTCTTTTAGGGCCTCATCAATATCAACACTATTATTCCTTGACTCACTAACTTTAGGAACAGGGGGGGGATCAATAGTAGAATTACCATTATGTATGGTGATGTCCAGACAATGACTATCATTCTTAGGATTCTGCACTATATTTCTTGGAAGGGTGCCCGACTATCATTAATTCAAGTTGGCTGCTATATGCCAAACTGTTGCTCCAATTGCTTTATTATAGTATCTTATGATTTTACTTTCTAGGTCAAACCTAAAATGTATGCCTTAATCTCCTTAAGGTAACTCTCCTAACTTTCCTGACCCATTAACAAGTTGGACAATATAGACTTTATCCTTGACTCACTATCCCGACTGCCTAGTGGAACATATGCTCTGCCATTCTCTTTATAATCATCCTGGCATCTCTAGTAACCATCTCGCTCTCTGCTCCAATGTACCTATCCCTATAGTACTTTCGACCTTAGTTCCCTTGTGTTGAGTTCCAATTGTTTTGTGTAGATGATTGGACCTTGGCTTAAAAACCCGCTAACTCTCTATCTAGATATTTTGCCTCATCATCCATATCTGGATTATATGATTTATAGGCCCTACCTTGCATGCCCACTGCATTCACCTTCTCAAAATTCATTATTGCAAACTGCTTTGTTAGTAACCCAATATTATTCCTCAGTTGTGCAATCTCTTGTGCCACTATGTGATCCATAACTCAGTGCTCACTAAAAGTCAAATAGAATAAGTTCCAGTGCCTCTCTCCACCTCTCAAATATGCCATCCTCAGTTGGTGAGAGTGATATGATCTAATATCTTTGATACTACCTCCCAACATAGATGTATAAATGCTTCACTAGTAATAGTATTTGCCATAGCTCTAGAACTGGAATTCAGGGCATGATAGAATATTACAAGTAAATTTGTCCCTGAGATTCTATGATTGGGTACCATCATCAACTTCTTCTTAAATTGAAACCATGCCTCATACATTGATTTAGAACACAATTACCTAAAATAATAGATCTTGTCCTTCAACTATAGTATTCAGGATAGAGGGAAGAATTGGTCTAAAATCTACCTCTGTAACACATTCCAAGTAGTAATATTCCCATGAGGTAGTTTCCCTAACCATAATAACACTTGACCAGTTAGAGAGAAAGGGAACAACCTAAGTATTAAAGCTTTTTGATCCACCATAGGTAAAGTATAAGAAGTACAAACCCTAATAAAATTAGTAACGTGCATATTTGCATCATCCACTAGCAAACCCACTAATACATCTTTTAAATTAACAGTTGAATCATAGCACTAGTAAAGTCAAACTTCATAACTAATAGCAATGCAAGAGGAATGATAGCTCTTATCTCGATAGGCTCAGTGTATCCCAATTCCTCCTCTAGATCATCATATGGTGGAAAATACTTATAGGATGGGATTATTTAAGCTATACACCTTCTACCATTATCGAGTTCTGCTCGATGGTCAATAACCAATCTCTATCTTGCTCTCTCTACCTCTTGAGCTACACGCTGGGCAACTTTATTATCTTTCCTCTACTATTACTCTTCTAGTAATTATGCAGTGGTTTGCTCTACTATTTCATAAGGACGTTGGGGAGAAAAATCATGGATCATCTTGAGGTAGCTCATGATGAGCTTTACGAATGTGCCATGAAATCATATGATTCTGTTGTAGGATTTTTTTAATTCTAGATCAAGCAGGAGTAAGGGATTGACTTGACTCCTCGTAAACTTCAACAACTTCACTCACTAATTTTGTAATAGTGTTCCTCGACGATGGCACCAAAATTTAAAGTTGCCAAAAACTACACCTCTAAGAAGTATAATGTGGCCATGTCAAATATAGTAACTCAACTAGGTTGGGGTCAAATCCATAGGGAATAGGTTGAATCTATTTCTTGAGTTTGTTGAAATAGTTAGGAAGATTAGAAAAGTAAAAGGGAGGAGGGAAGGATTTGTATCAAACAGTAAAAAATGATAAGTTGTGAATGCTTTTAGTTGTAAACAATCTGAAACAAATGCTAGGACTGTGTTCCCTATGGCTTCTTAACTCCTCCATAGGTTTCTTTTGCTCAATCGACTTTCTCTATGGTACTTATGCAAAATCTGACAAGATATGTATCACTAACTTTCTTGTGAACTTATTGGTCAATCTCACCCTTCACTTTGTGAGTCTCAGGGTGTATCCTTACTAACCCTTGTCTTTGATCCCAATTTAACTATCACCTTGTGGGTCATAAATTATTAGAGAAAGATTGATTGCCCCAAATCACTATCATAATCTTTTTTTACAATCTTGACCTCCCTTGTGAGGATAATCATGAATACAAGCAAATTCTCAGCATTGGCCACCACTAAGAAAATAATTAAACTGAAGAAAATAACAATACATATAGCAACAATGATCTAAATAAATCTCGTACTTCCACTACTTCTTTAATCTGATATGGTTCCCACAACCATAGCTAAGGGAATTAGCGGCTCATAGTTGTACAAAAATCTGTGTAATTCAACCAAGAAAGCATTGAATTAATTACAAAATAATGAAAGAATACAACCCAAAGTCTCAATTTAATTACGTAACCAAAAACCATGAATAAGAGGATTCCAAGATCAAAAGCCAATATTGAAATCAATATGCTTGTAAGAATATAAAGTGTGTAACCTAATACAAGAATAACCAAAGGATATTTATAGTTTCTCTAAATAACAAAGAAAACTTAATCAACATAAAATAGGATAATTAAGTTGATAGTGCTCCCGCCTTAGGTGATGAGTCATCTGGACTGAAGACGAGTCTTTGGCTGCTTTCATTTCTTTCTTCTATGCTTAGTGATAACGACTTGTGGTTGGACCTCATGAGTAATTGCCGCAAGTCATTGTAATTCTAGTGAATTTTCAACTTTCAATACTTTTTCTCTATTGTTAGAACGAGTCCTCGCTATGAATTATTGGCTGTCATGACAACACGTAGTCTTAATCTATCTCCACTAGGACTTTAACTTGGTTATCTTTAGGACTTTTTCTCATTTTCTCAAAATGACTCACACCATGACTCGTTGTCATTCCTGACTAGTTGTGTTCAGGCTCAATCTTGTTCCTTCAAATGACAACCTTTATTCTCAACACCACAACTTGGGCTACGAGTCATGAGGTGACATAACGACTCATAGTCCGGTTAGTACTTTGATTTTTCTAGAGATTTTTTATAATTTTTTATCCATGTCACCTCCAACCTTATTAACGCCAGTTCCAACCTAATTAACTTACAACACACACAAAACACACATTATATCTAACAAAATGGCGTAAGTATTTAAATTTTTCAATATTTTAAGCATTGAAAATGCCCTGCACCTATGGCATATCACCAGCTTCCCTTGTTATTCTTCTAAGGGCTCCTTAGGGTGAAGTTTCTAATGGTGAGTTCAAATAAACAAATCAGATACTTGCTCAAGTTGGGTCATCTTAATCTCTTTATCACTTAGTGTTGGTTTTACTCATGATTATTTAGACATTACTAGGTCGGTCAATTAATGCAATTGAACCCTCTGATTTTTACTTGGTCTAAAGTTGAGGAGGGTAACCAAGATCTTAGTAATGAGATGGAGAAGATTTTAGGGTTATGCATGTTAGTGACACTGAGAGAGTTGAGTTTATGGATTATTAGCTAAAGGGTACGGCATATTAGCAGTATGATGAGTGATAAGGGATTAGGGATGAGAATGCTAAACATGTAGTTTGGAATAATTTTTCTGCGAACTTTATTGATCACTTTTTTCCTCAGGAGTTAAGACTACCTGAGACTTATGAATTTGTGAAGTTGAAGAAGGCAACTATGAGTGTTAAGGAGAATGCTTTGATGTTTTCTTAGTTTTTTTCCTATGCTTTAATTGGTGTCTACTATAAGGGCCAGGATGAGGAAGTTTGTGTCTGGGGTGTTTGATTATGTAGAACTATAGTGTAAAGGGTCAATGCTGAAAAATAACATGAATATTTCTAAGTTGATGGTGCATGCTCAATAGATAGAAAGGAAAAAGAAAAAAAATAGAGGTTGTGGAATGTCAAAGCAAAAAGGAAAAATCTACATACTATGAGGTGAGCCATAAAAAAATGGTAATAAGTCCTTCTTTCCTAAGTGATTGTTTACTCTTTCCCAATCTTCAGCTAGTGCACCTATGCCTAATCCCCAATCCTATGGTAGTGTTGTTCATATTTCTCCTAATCACCATTCTTTGAAAAGTATAGTAGGCCTAACCCAAAAGAGTGTTATAGACAAATGTTTTAATGCGGAAAAGTAGGTCACTTCTTAAAGGAATGTCTATTTGTGAGGCATAGTGATAAGGGTAAGTTCATAATTCAGCGCCATCACTCCAGCAGGTCAAGTTGCCTAGAAGAGGACTATTTTAGGAAAAAAAAGGAGATCAAAACTAATTATATTCCTTGACTAGTCAGTAGAGCCTAGATAGCTTTCCTAATGTTGTGACCAATATGGTTTTTAATATCCCTCACATTTAGTATAATTAGTGTTCATAGGCCCCTATTTCTTGATGTTAGTTGTCTTAGATTAAAACCTAGATGAGTGAGTAGCATGAGGCTAGTAATGTTGATTTGGGGGTTTGATTTTATGTAAGTTTGATGTGATGTTGTTTCATGGATTTTAGTGAGGATGGTTTAGTAATTGGGATTAGTTGTAGTCCTAAGTTATCAATTTTGTCTTGTGAGTGACGTTATCTTATTTTGATTGCATATTTCATCCCCACGCTAGTTGATAAATTACTCTAGTCTAGCTTTAATGTGTTAATGCTTTCTCTCCTAGTCCATGATCGACCCCTACGGAAAGAAGAGAAAGCCTTACTTATTTTGGTAAATCCTAAGGATGTTCCACATCCTCAAAATCTCAATCTTCGTGCTCTAAATACTTTGCGTCTATGTATGCTTTCTAGATATCCTGATTTTAAGTTGAAACATCTTGACTTATGTTTATAGTCTAAGTGTAGGATAGAGTTTCTAATGGTTTGTTTGTTCTTTTATCTTACAGCTACCCATCATTCATGGATCAATTATTCCAAGGGAAATATAATATAACATCCCATAAATCTCTCCATGATCTTAGTATTTTACAGATGAGTTTATGCTTCAAAAATCAAGACTTGAGAACCTTGAATCAAGCTAAATCATTTTAGGATGCTTATCGATACTTAAAGTGGGATTTTAGACGTAGAAATAGGCCCATACACTATACACAAGGACCTATGAGGTAAACTCTCATGCTGTGGAGCACAAGAGAGAAAATCAATGAAAGACCCCTACACTGGGTAGTGCACCACACGACCATGGGTAGCATTGTGGGTGCCACACTTTAGACCCCTTCTCCGATATAATATTATTAATTTTCATTTTATTTTAGGGTACAAATATCCTTTACCTTTTATAAATTGTCCCTTTAATTTTAAATACAGCACAAAATGTCAGAAACTTTTACACATTCAAATCGAAACCCATTCTCATTCTCTCAAGCTTCTAACCACCAAGTTGAAAGAAAAATCAAGCCAGGGCTCCAAATCCAAGGTATTTCTCTCCATTATTCATCTCTGAGGTATGTAAGAGCAATAACTTTCATGGGAAACCCTGTTCATCCCCACAGTTGAGTCATAGTTATATGCTAAGTTATGATTTTAAGTTAGTTTTTTAAGACTAAAATATTCTGAGTGTCGTTCTTGAGTTTTGATATAATTTTCTCCTATATGATTGTAGGATTGAAAATTAAATTCCGAACTAAGTTAGTTCTTAGACATACAGTAGATTTCCATAACCAAGGGTTAGTTTTCACATAAACTTCATGACTTAGGGAGTTTTACTGAAAATTGATTTCATGTTCCAATTGGTTTAACTATAGTCTTGTTATAAAGTATGTTTAGAGTTAATTTATGAAAAGTTTTTTTTAAAACCTATGTACTGTACCATGATTTGAAAATTTAAAATAAGTTATCTTATCTTGAAAGCAAGTAAGTTATAACAATTTAGCCAAGGCTCGCTGGGAAAATATATTTCTTGATATGATATTTTATCTACTAGTATTGTTTCCAAACACGTCTTTAAGACATATGATATGAGAAACTATTATGTTTTGGTATGATTATTTATCACCAAGTTGGGCATGAGGCCAAGGTCAAATACTCTAACTACATTGCCATCGTAGGTTTTGCCATTGTGCTAAGAGTTGTATCCGTAAGTTATGTTTCATCTTACATACTGACAAGGTGTAAGAGGACTCTTCTCAATGTGGGAAAGATATTGGACTCCATTATGCTTACATTATTTATGTCGATTAAGCGAAACTCTCCCAATTTGGAAAACATAATATTTGTTCAAGTTACTTATTATGTATGATGTTTGTATTAAAGTTATTTTTTTATAACTTTTCAATTAATTGTTTTTGGGCTTTCATTTCATGAAGTTTACTATTTAAGTTTCTATATGTCTTTAAATAACTCATTCATTTCACTACTTTATTTCCTAAACATTGCAAGAAAAGAGTCGGTAAGTCTTTTGTTTCACGTCTCCCTACTCATATCATATGTTATGTTTTAATTCCAAAGTATGCCAATGTCAATTTTTATTCTGATTTTATGTACTAATACATTTAAATATTGATGATTTTTTTGTGCTATATCATTTGGTGATGTAGATTCTAGAATATAGACTCATGACCGCAGTCGGTCCTTTATTAAACCATCCAATTTCAGCTTATGGCGAGTCCTCAAAGGACTTGGTGATGATTTGTAAAATTTTAACTTATTAGATAGTTTTAATTTGTTAAATTTCTAGCTGGTTAGATCGTTTCAATTTAGTGTTATTTCCTAATAAAGGTTGCTCGGGGCCATGTACCAATAACTCTTTTAGTTCATGAGTATAGAGGCTTCATTTGACAAAAGATAGTTAGTTTTTTTTTTGTATTTCAAGTTGATGTTCAGTATTTCAAATTAAAGTTCACCATAATTGTACTAATTTTCCCATAGTTGTATGTCTAGTTTCCGCATATTTTTAAAGTCGAGTTTTATGAACAGTTTGCCAATCCAAAGGCCAGCTTGGGATCACTCTGGTTCCTAGTGTCATACATTTGGGATGTAGGTTTGGAGTGTGACACTGGTGTAACAACATTACTTTAAAATTTCATGTTAAAATTATTTTTGGAATCAAAGTTATAAATTCAGGCTAGGCTAGTTTCAAACAAAATTTTCAGAGCCATTCTACTTCTTTACCAGCTTTATCTAATGCGATAAATTTTGATTTCATTGTAGAGTGAGAAATACATGTCTGTTTGGATAATTTCCAAGAGACTGCTCCTCCACCTATAGTAAATACATATCAACTCATGGATTTTACTTCATTCAATCTGATGATCCAATTTGCATTACTATATCCTACTAAGTTTCACGGGATATTATTATAATGCAAAGCATAGTCTTGAGTCTATTTAAGGTACCCCAAAACTCTTTTTATTGCCATCCAATGAGTTTTATTGGGATTACTTGTGTACCAACTCAACTTACTAATTTTACATGCTATGTTTGATCGTGTACAATTTATTATATACATTAACCATCCCAACATTCTTGCATACTCCAACAATGAGTCACTTTCACCTTCATTCTTTTGAAGTGCAAAGCTCACACCCAATGGAGTCTTGGCAATATCAAACTCCAAATTCTTGAATTTTTCAAGTACCTTTTCAATGTAATGAGACTGTAAAAATGACAACCCTTATGGAGTTCTATGGATTCTTATTCCTAAGACCACATCCGCAACTCCAAAGTCTTTCATATCAAACTTTCTCTCGAGCATTTGTTTCATAGCATTTATGTCTGAAATGTCTCTACTGATGATCAACATATCATCCAGACATAAACAAACAATGACTTGGTGATTTGGAGTGTCTTTAAGGTAAATACCTTTATCACATTCATTTATCTTGAACCCATTTGTCAACATAGTTTGGTCAAACTTGGCATGCCATTATTTAGGTGCTTGTTTTAGTCCATAAAGTGACTTAACAAGTTTATACACCTTATTTTTTTTCCTAGAACCACAATACCCTCAGACTATTCTATGTAATTTCTTTCTCTAATTCTCCATTTAGGAATGCTATTTTCACATCCATTTGATGTATTCAAGACCATATACTACCTCCAAGGCAATCAACATCCGAATTGATGTTATCCTCATTACAGTCAAGTATGTATCAAAGTAGTCAAGGCCTTCCTTAAGTTCAAAGCCTTTTACAACAAGTCTTGCCTTGTATTTGTCAATAATACCATCAACTTTCATTTTCTTTTTGAAGATCCATTTAGAACCTAAAGGTTTATTTCCTGGAGGAAGATTAATCAAATCCCATGTATGGTTGCTTAAGATTGAACCAATCATATTATTGATTGCCTCTTTCCAAAAGGATGTGTGTGATGATGGCATCACTTCATTAAATGTTTGAGGCTCATTTTCTAAGAGAAATGTTACAAAATCTGATCCAAATAAAGTTGACATTCTTTGACATATATTACGTCTTGGATTATCATCATTATGTACATCCTCACTTGGTTCATCTAGAGGTCATTTAAACCCTTTACTAGACTGTTCATGTCCAGTTTTATATGGATAAATGTGTTCAAAGAATTCAACATTATCTGATTCAATATTCAATAACAATAATCTTGAAATACTTTAACAATTCTAATCAAGATAATGAAATTCAATTCTCAATATATGAAATCAAATCACACATATGAATTTGTGAAAGTAGTTATGCAATTCAACACTTAAATCACTCGTAACACTATAAACTTCAACAACGATAATTGGGTATGAACCTTAAATTAAAATTCATGCAAATTCAACTTTAAAACTACTTTTGGAAATAAGGATGAAAGGAGTATCCTTGCTCATAACCCCACATACCTTATTAGGTTAATTTGATGAAGAAACTTGACTTTGGATTCCGATTGATGTTCTTGAGGGCTTCTTCAAGAAGTTCTTGAACCCAAAATATTGGATTCTTAATTATCTTAAAGAGGGTGTGATGAAGCTTTGGATTTCTTGGTGTTAAATTTGAAGTTCTAGGTTTAATCGGAAAGAAATTTGGTGAGGAATGAGTATAATATACTTAGAATAACATCAAATATTATGTTTTTGTGACTTAGGGAGAGATTAATTGACCTAAATACCCTTCTCGATTTAAATTTGCAACTAAAATGTCGTTTAGGGGCTTGGTGCGATGAGGTGACCATCTCACTTCTATTATTGGAACAATATGGTGGAATCGCGCTAAGCTACTGGAACTGAGGTCCAAACACGGGTGCGATTTAGCATGTCACAATGATGCAGTACTTATGCCATTGCGATTACTAGTGCTATGTGGCCTAATTACATTGGGCTACTATAACTGCAATCCAAGCACGGCTCAAACCTTATCTGAAAATTCCAAAACTTCTCTGAGACATGCTCCTTACACCCCTAAACATAAATCAACACAAAACCTTCATATCGAAGCTTAGAAGGTCAACTTAAAAAACTTAAAAATCCTCTAAGTTAAGAGGTCAAAATGTGACTAAGTGTAATGCCTCAAATCTGGTACCAGAACGCTGTACAATGCTCATAATCCTAAAGGACCATAAGCTAACCCATGACAGACATCTGTAACTGAGCCCTGAATAATAATGGTAATATCATAGATACAAAAACATTAACTGAAAGGCCATAAGGTTTAATACTGATATATAACTGAAAATATGGTATAACAATACCAAAATAACTGAAATAACTATCTGAACGTGCTGTAGTCTAAAAGCCTCTAAAACTAAATTGTCTAAATAAAGAGTTGATGGGACAATCCCCCAAATAACCCTATCTACTAAAATAAAATAAGTACTGAAAGAATAAAATAATTAAATAATAACATCCTTGAATGATGAGGACTCACTACTGACTCTGACTGCTAAAACTGGAATGCTACTGGTACTCTAGAGCGCGTGCTTCTGAACCTATGGTATACAAAACCATAACTCAAATGCTTTAGTACAATTGAATGTACTGGTATGCAAGTGAGGTAGGCTGAATGCGATGGTTCATATGTATGAACAATAATAACTGACTGAATGACATGAAAGTAAGAATACATGCATGAATACATAATTGTATCTGAGAGAGTGATTACACTGACTCATGAATTCTGATAATATGGATTTACTGATATTTGGTTACTAATACTGGGATACTAAAAGACTAAGTCTATTGAGTACTGAGGAACTGATGTCATGTTATTGATAAAGAAATAACTGTTTCTGATAGTTCTGATTATGAAGAACTAGTCTGATTGACTATATCTGACAGTCCTGAAATCTAAATACTATTAACATAAATTTCATATAATTAATAAACTATTAACTTGGTGATTGTGTCTGATAGTCCTGATTCTAATTGAACTAGCTGAGTCTCATACTGAGCTAAGTGACTGTATCTGACAGTCCTGAAACTGTAGAACTGAACTGAGTTTTATTACAGAGACTAGATTCAAAAGTGAGACTGTGGGAGGAAATAATCTAACCGACATGCCTCGAAACTAAACTGGTCAGGTCCAACCTGTAACCCCAGCTGGACGGGGGTCAGTACCATCCACAGGTAAAGACAAGCTATGGGTAAACCCTCTCTAACAAGGAGCTCTTCCGTCAACCCTTTTTAGTAGAAAAAACTCAAATAAGGTGTATAATCCTTAAACTTGTAGGGTACGTATTAAACTACGCTGGCTACGTAGTTTTGGAATACAAGGATTGCTTCTAAGGATCACACTCTCTACTAGCTAACAGGTGAGTCCCCATCCTTGGGTTCACTCGGTGCTGAATCCTACTCCCAACTGAAGAGACACTGAACTGATTTAAATTGAACTAAACTGTTACTGATAGTATCTTTTAGCTGATTTGAATAGAGTTCACTAAATTTTGTTGATTGACGGAATACTATTGAGATCTGATAACTGACTGAGATTACTGAGTTTTCCTGAGTCATATAACTGACTAAATTCTAATGATCATGGCTTGAATGGAAGTATCATGAAAATTGACACTGGCTCTAGGAACACAGCTAAATTTTTGGGTACAAGTACCCCCAGGACTCGATAGCATAAAACTGACATGACTTGACACTTCGTGAACACATGACCAATATCAACAATTCATAATACAATAAGTTGGGGATTTCATGAAACCCTTGGTTGTCATAATGTTGTACATGGATGGAATTGCATATAGACATGTCATACTTTCATCAACCTAATCTTATGAACATTCCATCAAATACCCATAATGCACACAATATCATGGAAGTTAGTCTTGGTCATAAGGGTAAAGCATGCATTTATTATTTGAGTCACAATTGAGCTATAATACCCAATTTCTATCCTCCTAGCTATTTTTTCAAACACCTAACATGCACAACTTAGGGCATAGGTGAAATCATCACATTAAACATTATAAACAACTCAATTCATGGATTTCATCTTGCATGATAACATAGTTTCATGAAAACACATAAAGATTCCAACTTGGGAATCATACAACAAGATAAGCATAGTTACAAACAACCCACAACATAAATATCATGTTTTATAATTTAAAAGAGGGCTCTTGGACTTCATGGATAAAAGGAATCCATAAATCAACACTTAACATACCTTAGTTCCTGATTTTACAAAGATTGGCGGGGAGATTCTTTAATTTGAGTATTGAATTTGAATCCTTAATTGAAAATCCTAACTTGTTCTTGAGAGAAACTTAAGAGAAACTCTATATTTTGGGTGAAATATGGATGAATCATGTGTTATTGGGTTTATCTAAGGATTGGAAATTGACCGTTTTGTCCTTAAAAATACAGATATTTAATGACCAAAAATTGGGTGCCGACGCTACAACGATGCGGCGCGTTGATGGCTGCGATGCAATAATCGATGTGACGTGCCATGATCCCATCAAGCCTTAGAAGTTTTGGCTCTGGAAGCCTGCACAAATGTTGACCAACACAATTGGAGACACGGCGCGCCATGATTGAGTTGTTCTACTATTTTGGGACTCTGAACATGATCTAAACGTGTTTCAAAAAATCTAAAACTTGTCTGGGAACACTTATTGACCTTCCTAATTATGAACTAATAAAATTATGGACCATTAAAAGACATTAAGGTGGCAAAATAAGATTTCAAACTTTCGAAGGACAATAATAGAATAAGTCTGGGAACCTAGCTAGAATTTTTGAAGTCTGGGACCCCTTGACAAGCTTAAAGAACTGAATTAAGCTTTAGAATTTTACGGGGTCTTACACTAAGTCCTTCAACACTTAGGTTTATTTTTAGGTTTTAAGTGTCTTATACAAGCACTAAGTGTTGAGTTGTGCTAAGAACGTACGGGGTATTACGTATATGTTGAGGGATTTGATGCATATTGTTGAATGTTGGCTTAAATTATGTTTTCATATATTTTTGGTGATGGTTTGCACGTGTGGATTTTTGTTGGTTGTGGTTTAACAAAAGGGTCATGGGTAACTCTTATTTTGATGGGTTATGTTTTAGTTTTGGTCTTAGTAATGGTATGTCCTCAACATATATGGTAAAATGCTTAAGAGAACTATTTCATGGTATGCTTTGAAAATGGAAACCTAAATGAACTTGGTTTTACTCTATTTTTGAACTTTCATTGGAACTATTGCATGGCATGGTTTAAAAATGGAACCCTAAATGAACTTGGATGGTTTTGCATTGATATAATATTTTGAATGGTATAAATGATTTAAATAGTTTGGAATGACTTTTAAATGGTTTGAATGGTAAGAATGGTGTAAGAATGGTTTGAAAAGGTTAAATAGTAAAACCATGGTGGTTATGAAATCTAATTGAATGAAAACCTTGCGGGGTACACGGGAATCCCCCAAGTGAATGCATAATGAAAATGGTTTAAATGAGGAATGTCTTGTAGGGTACAACGGAATCCCCCAAGCAAATCTTAATAATGAAATACTTGTGGGGTCTACGAAAATCCCCCAAGTAAGCTTATGTAATACCCTATACTTTTTCCTAGCTTTAAATCGTCTCAAAAATGTTAGAAGCTTTCCTTGAAAGATAAATACTCTTTTTTTACACATGGTATTTTTAATATTTTCACTTTTTTCACGTTGGAAATTGAATTAGCTTTATAATGATACCAATTTTGTCAAAATCTGACATCGGAAGAGAAAGTTATGGCCAAAATACAGAAGACAGTAAAACTGCCCAAATGCGACGGTGAGGCTGATGGACCATTGGACTAGCGACGGACCGTCGCCTACGACCACCATAGCAAGGCAGTGAGAACTACCTTCTGTCTAGGAGCGACATCCAAGGCCGACGGGCCGTCGGACTAGCAACGGACCATCGCTCAGGCCGTCGCAAGGGAAATAGTGAGGCCACCTTCTGGATAAGGTGCGACGGTCAGGTTAATGGACCGTCAAACTTGCGATGGACCATTTCCCAAAATGTCGCAGCCAAAATAGTGAGACCCCATTCTGCCTAGAAATGATGGTCAGGGTCGACAGACTGCCAACCCAGTGACGGACCATTGCACCCACCGTCGCAGGTCTCGTTCAGTTTTTTTAAGTCGTTTTATCAGGGGTATTTTGGTCATTTACCACCCACCTATATATATACCCAATTATATCTTATTTCAGCCATTTGGTTCATTATTACTTCATAACCAATATTAGGATTTCTCTCTAGCATTAATCTCCAAGAATAAAATCTAATCTTCTTCAAGAACTAAGGGATTTCTAATTCTTCAAGTTTAAGAACATCAAGAAAACTCAACCCAGGTATGCATAATGTTCATTCTTGGACTTTTTTCGTCCATGAATTCCAAGAATCCCTTTTTCCAACTTCATGTTATGGATTTTCTTTATGATTTCATGATTGGGTTGTTCTTGTTCACGTTGATAAATGAGAAATTGAATGTTTCTCCATGTTGGGTGATAATTTCTATGTGGGTTTAATTATTATAGATATAGATTCATGTAAACCTATGACTAAACCCTTGAATGATTAAATTAGAATGTGACCATGATGTTTAATTATTGTACAATGATGTTTACATGTACCATGCCTTCAATATGTTTGATTTAATGCCTAAATGAAGGAAAAGTGCCTAACTAGAATTTTGTCATGAAATCCCCATGTATGTACAAACTTATGCCTATCACTTGTTTGATGAAATGCTTTAATAAATGCATTATGGTGATTATTATTTATTCAAGCAAGTCATGTTTTGTCAGTTTCTTTTCGTCGAGTCCTGGGGGTACTTTTACCCAAAATACTAGCTGTGTTCCTAGAGCCATGTCATGTTTTCACGATACTCTGAGTCAAGCTATGATCCTTAGATTTCAGATAGTCTTATGAATCACAAAATCTCCATGATCTTATGAACTTAGTCAGTTTTCATACATTAGTAGTATTCCGCCAATCAACGAAAGTCAGTAACTCAGTCCATGTTTATTTTAGTAAATCATGTTCAGTGTCTATTCAGATGGGAGTAGAAATTAGCAATGAGTTAACCTAAGGATGGGAACATACCTGTTATATGAGGGTGTGATTCTTCTAAGAAATCCTTGCATTCCAGAACTATGTAGCCAGCATAGGTTGACACATCATAACCTGCTATATGAGGGTAGATGAGGTGCCTTAAGTTGCTATATAAGGGTTCCCACCATTCTCATTAGAGTTATTTGTTATATTAAGGTCACTCATATGTTATCCGTACTAGTGGTACGGTATTGACACCCTTCCAATCAGGGCATAGATTGGACCCTAATTCAGCTATAATGTGTCATTTGGGGCATGTCGGTTAGATGACTACTTCCCACAGTTTCATGTTATAGAATCAGGACTGTCATATACAGTTAATTAGTATTAGTAATAGAATATAGATAGTTTTTCAGATTTTAGGACTATCAAAAATAGTCAACTCAGATACAGTACGAAACTCAGTTAGTTTCATCAAATTTAGGACTGTCAGATAGAGTCACTCATGTTATCAGTTATATTCAGATTTAGTAATTATGTTATCACAGTATTAGTGACAGTTGTTATGTCTCATGCATGTATTCTCACGCTCATAATAGTTAGTCAGTTATTATTATTGTTCATGCATATGAACCCCATTCATTCAGCCTACCTCACATCCATACCAGTACATTCAAAGTACTAATGCATTTGTACTATGGTGTCTTATACCATAGGTTTAGAGATACGAGCTCCAGATCAGCAGTAGATTCTAGTTTTAGCAGTCAGGGTTAGAAGTGAGTCCTTATTCTTTGAGGACATGATAATTTCTCTATTATCTCATTAATTAGCTTATTAGTTGGGGATAGTTGGGGACATGTACTATCAACTCCTTACTCATTCAGACCGTTATATTTAGAGTCTTTCCAAACTATCATGTTTCAGACTTCAGTATGTTCAATTTTATTTTAGGTATTCTATTACCCCACACAGATTTTATATCATTTAGATCATGTTCAGTTTTGAACTTTACGGCCTTTTAGTTTATATTTTTGCATTATTCAGTATTTTATAAAGTATACAGGTACAGATATCAGTCATGGGTTAGCTTGTGGCCCTTTAGGGTCATGAGCACCGTGTAGCATTTCAGGTACCAAATTCGAGGCATTACAAACTTGATATTAGAGTCTAAGGTTTAATAGAGTCCTAGAAAGTCTGAAAGCCGCATCTAGTTAAGTCTTGTACATGGGTGTGTTGCACGCCACATTTATGTGCAGGAGGCTATAAGATGTTTTACAAATAGTTTCCCTTCTTTCAGTATTCATGTTATGCCAGTGAGTATAATCTCAATCTAATATCACAGTATAATCTGTTTCTCCTCTTTATTTCAGAACATGTCTCCCAAGTGAAGAACCCAGCCTGTCCAAGAAGATCCCTTGGATGAACATGTTTCTAATGCGGAGTTCAGGGCCGTATTTACTACTCTTGCTCAATCAGTTGCTGCTCAGAATAAATGACTAGTTGTTATTTCGGCCAACCCAGTGGCCAATTCAGCTACAGCCAGATTCGGGACTTTACTTGAATGAATCCTCCATCTTTTCTTTGGTCTAAGATAGATGAGGACCCTCAGGAATTCCTAGATCAGGTGTATAAGGTTACAGACATAATAGGGGTTACTTCTTGTGAGAATGCTGAGCTAGCTGCATATCAATTGCAAGATATGGCTCATACTTGGTTCAAGCAATAAAAGTCAGAAAGGGCAAATGATGGAGGGTCAATTGAGTGGGAGGAGTTTACTTCAGTGTTCCTTGATAGATTCTTTCCTCTAGAGCTTAGAGAAGCTAAGGTTCTAGAATTTATCGACCTCAGGTAGGGCAATATGACACTGAAAGAGTATTCTCTTAAGTTTACTCAATTAGCCAGATATGCCCCTCATGTAGTTGTAGATAGCAGGGCAAGGATGAGTAAGTTTATTTTAGGGGTTAATGCTAGCATGGTTAATGAGTGTAGATCCACCATGCTTAATAGTGACATGACTTTAGCCAGGCTCATGACTCATACTCAGCAGATAGAGGAGCAGACGATTAAGATGAGGGTGCAGTTCAAGTTTGCTCAGCCTAAGTCAGAAGGAGCAAACAGTTCTCAGTTTCATCCTAAGTCATCAGTTCCAGCTCCTTCTTCACCCAGTGCTCCAGTTCCTAAGTTCAGAGAGGGTAACAAAGATAGAGCGCCAGGATCTAAGTCCCAGGGCATTGTTAGCAATGCCCACACCTATCCTCTTTGCCATATGTTTGGCTAGTACTATTAGGGTATTTGTAGAGCTGGCAGTGGTATTTATTTTGGCTGTGGCAAGCCAGGCCACAAAGTCAAAGACTGTCCTCATCCAGGTCCTCAGGGTCTATAAAATTACTCTTCAGCTCAGTCTAGTTGCCCAAATCAGCAGGGTGCCACCTCCAGCGCTACTAGTGGGCAACGTTTAAATTGTCTCTATGCTCTTCAGTCCTGACAAAATTAGGAAAATTCTCCTGATATGGTTACCGGTATGTTATAGATCATTCATGTGCATGTTTACGCTTTGCGAGATCCAGGAGCTTCTGTGTCTTTTGTCACTCCTTATCTAACAGTAGATTTTAGAGTCAGTCCTAAAATTTTAGTAGATCTCTTTTTAGTCTCTACCCCAGTGGGTAAAACCATCATAGCCCGACGGGTATACAGGAACTACCCAATTATGATATTTTAAAAGGTCACCTCAGCAGTCTTAGTTGAATTCGAGATGACTGGTTTTGATGTCATTCTCAGCATGGATTGGCTTCATTCCTGCTATGCCACAGTCCATTATAGAAACAAGATAGTTCAGTTTCATTTCCAGATAAACCCATCCTTGAGTGGAAGGGTAGTGTACCCTCTTTTAGGGGTTAGCTTATTTCCTACCTTCGAGCAAGGAAAATGATATCTAAGGGATGTGTCTATCATCTTATTCATGTTAAGGATTCTAGTTCTAAAACTCCCAGTCTTGAATCCATTCCAGTTGTGAATGAGTATCCAGATGTCTTTCCTAAAGATCTTTCAGAAATTTCTCCCGAAAGGAAAAATAGACTTCGGTATTGATCTTCTTCCAGATACTCAGCCTATCTCTATTCCACCATACAGAATGGCACCAACAGAACTCAGAGAATTGAAAGAACAGTTGAAGGATCTCCTAGATAAGGTATTCATCAGGCCTAGCATTTCCCCATAGGGCACACCAGTATTATTTGTGCGCAAGAAAGACAGTTCTCTCAGAATGTTCATAGACTACCATCAACTTAATAAGGTCACGATCAAGAACAACTATCCTCTTCCTAGAATCGATGACTTGTTTGACCAACTTCAGGGTGCTAGTTATTTCTCTAAGATAGACCTCAGATATGGCTATCATCAACTCAGAGTTAGAGTATGTGACATTCGAAAAATAGTTTTTCGTACTCGGTATAGTCACTTTGAATTCCTAGTCATGTCATTTGGTCTTACCAATGCCCCAAAAGCTTTCATGGACTTGATAAACTGCGTGTTCAAACATTACTAGGATATGTTCATCATAGTCTTCATAGATGATATACTGGTCTATTCCTGCAGTGAGCGAGATCATGTAGACCCTCTCAAAATAGTATTCAGACTCTCAGAGATCATCAGCTATTTGCCAAATTTAGTAAGTGCGAGTTTTGGCTAAAGTTAGTAGCATTCCTTGGTCATATCATTTCCGGTGATGGCATTAGAGTAGATCCTTAAAATACCGAAGCAGTAAGAAATTGGCCTTGCCCTATCTCTCCATCAGATATAAGGAGTTTCCTAGGTTTGGCTGGCTATTATAGATGGTTTTTTGAGGGATTTTTTTCTATTAAGTCCCCTATGTCTAGATTGACTCTGAAAAAAATCAAGTATCAGTAGTCAGATCCTTGCGAGAAGAGTTTTCAGGAGTTGAAGACTCGACTCACCTTAGCTTTAATTTTAGCTCTTCTAGATGGTCCAGATGGGTTCGTAGTGTATTGTGATTCTACGAGAGTAGGTTTGGGTTGTTTCCTCATGTAGCTTGGTAAGGTCATAGCCTACGCCTCCAGACAGCTTAAACCCCATGATAAGAATTATCCTACTCATGATCTTGAGTTAGCAGTCGTAGTCTTTGCCTTGAACATTTTGAGGCATTATCTCTGCGAAGTTCATGTAGATGTCTTCATAAATCATAAGAGTCTTTAGTAATTTTCTCAGAAAGATCTCAATCTTCCTCAAAGAAGGTGGTTAGAGATATTGAAAAATTATGACATGAGTGTCCTCTATTATTTGAGCAAGGCCAATATAGTGGCCAACACTCTCAGTAGACTGTTTATGGGTAGTGTTACTCATGTGGATGACAGTAAGAAGAAGTTCGCTCAGGAAGTACATCAGCTTACCAAACTAGGCGTTCACTTAGTCGATACAGATGAGGGTGATATATGGGTTCAGAGTAGTTCAGAATCATCTCTAGTTTATGAGGTGAAATAAAAGTAAGATAGAGATCCTAGGCTTATCAAGTTGAAAGAGTCAATTCAGGATCATAAAATAGAGGTTTTCTCCCAAGGGGGAGATAGTGTTCTTCATTGTTAGGGTCATCTCTGTGTTCCATGTGTAAATGACTTAAGGCAGTGAATTCTTGCAGAAGCGCATGGTGCGCGCTATTCTATTCATCCAGGGGCCACTAAGATATACCACAAGTTATGGGAGATCTATTAATGGAGTGGGATGAAGAAAAATATTTTAGAGTTTGTGGCTAAGTACTCTACATATCAATAGGTTAAGATAGAGCATCAGAAGCCTAGTGGTCCTATGCAGGAGTTCATTATTCCTACTTGGAAGTGGGAAGAAGTGAACATGGACTTCGTGATGCGTTTTCTAATGGGATAATTTGGTCATTCTATCATCAGCATAATTTGGTTTGGGTCATCGTAGATAAAATGACCAAATCATCCCATTTTCTTCAAGTTCATACCTCTTAATCAGCTGAGGATTATGCCAGACTCTACATTAGGGAGTTGGTCAGATTACATGGTGTTCCATTATCTATTATCTCAGACAGAGGTACCCAGTTCACCTCTTCTTTCTGGAAAGCATTCCAAAAGGGTCTTGGTACCCAAGTTTATCTTAGTACAACCGTCCATACTTAGATAGATAGTTAAGTAGAAAGGACCATTCAGAAATTACAAGATATGCTAAGGGCATGTCCAATCGATTTCAAGGGAAGTTGGGATGACCACTTACCATTGATCGAGTTTGCATACAATAACAGCTATCATTCCAGTATTTAGATGGCTCCATTCGAAGCACTCTATAGTAGGAGATGTAGATCTCCAATTGGTTGGTTCGAAGTTAGTGAGGCCTCAATCATAAGGCCTGACTTAGTATTCTATGCCTTAGAAAAATTCCAGTTGATTAGAGAAAGACTCTGGGCTGCTCATAGCCGACATAAGTCTTATGCAGATATTTGTAGAAAAGATCTCAAGTTCGATATTGATGACTATGTCTATCTAAAGATCTCTCCTATGAAGGGAGTGAAGCAATTTGGAAAGAAAAGGAAACTCAATCCCCGATATGTCGATCCCTTTAAGATTCTTAGACGCTTTGGCAAGGTAGCTAATGAGCTCGAATTGCCTTCAGATTTAGCCTCAGTTCATCCAGTCTTCCATGTCTCTTTTCTCAAGAAATGCATAGATAAACCAGTAGTTGTAGTCCCTATTCAGAGCATCGATGTTTAGAACAGCCTCTCTTATGAAGAGATTCCAGTTGAAATCCTAGACTATCAGACTCGTAGACTAAGGAACAAAGAAGTTCCTCTAGTTAAAGTTCTTTGGCTAAATTAGTATATCGGGGGAGATACTTAGGAACAGAAGCACACATATGTACCAAGTATCCTCACCTCTTCTCTGCCAACTCAGATTAAGCTTAAGGTAATAGTTCTCCTTAAGCTTACCCAATTTCATATTCAGTGTTCATCATAAACTTGGTATTAAATACCATTGAATATTCAGTCATGTATTCATGTATCAGCTCAGTTATATAATTATGCATCAGACATGCATTCTCATTGTGAGAAACTTAGTACATCAGAACACCCAGTCATGCATTCATGAATCAGTTACACATGCATTAAATATACATGTTCAGTATGATAAGTTCAGTTATTAGTCATATCAATCATGAGATCATATTTCAGTATTCATGTTCAGTATGTACGTTGGTTATTCTTTCCCCTCACTCTCAGTCTCATTAAAGGATGAATGTTCTCAAAGGGGAGATATTGTAATACCCCATACTTTTTCCTAGCTTGAAATTTTCTCAAGAATGTTAGAAGCTTTCCTTGAAAGATAAATCCACTTTTTTACACGTGGTACTTTTAAGATTTTCACTATTTTTCACATGGGAAATTGAATTAGCTTTCCAATGATACCAATTTCATCAAAATTTGACATCGGAGGAGAAAGTTATGGCTAAAATATAGAAGGCAGTAAAACCGCCCAGATGTGATGGTAAGGCTGATGGACGGTCGGACTAGCAACGAACCATCGCTCAGGCCATCGCGAGAGAAACAGTGAGGCTACCTTCTAAATAAGGTGCGACAGTCAGGTTAATGGACCGTCACCCAAGCCGTCACAGCTAAAATAGTATGACCCCATTCTGCCTAGAAGAGATGGTCTGGGCCAACGGACCATCAACCCAGCGACGGACCATCGCACCCACCATCACAGGTCCCGTTTAGTTTTTTATAAGTCATTTTAATAGGGGTATTTTGGTCATTTACCACCTACCTATATTACACCCAATTATATTTGATTTTAGCTATTTGGTTCATTATTACTTCATAACCAAGAAAACTCAACCCAGGTATGCATAGTGTTCATTCTTAGACTCCTTTCGTCCATAAATTCCAAGAATCCCTTTTCCAACTTCATGTTATGGATTTTCTTTATGATTTCATGATTGGGTTGTTCTTGTTCACATTGATAAATGAGAAATTGAATTTTTCTCCATGTTGGGTGATAATTTTTATGTGGATTTAATTATTATAGATATAGATTCATGCAAACCTATGACTAAGCCCTTGAATGATGAAATTAGAATGTGACCATGATGTTTAATTGTTGTACAATGATGTTTACATGTACCATGCCTACACTATGTTTGATTTAATGCTTAAATAAAGAAAAAGTGCCTAACTAGTATGTTGTCATGAAATCCCCATGTATGTACAAGCTTATGCCTATCACATGTTTGATAAAATGCTTCAGTAAATACATTATGGTGATTATTATGTATTCAAGCAAGTCACGTTTGGTCAGTTTCTTTCCGTCGAGTCCTGGGGGTAGTTTTACCCAAAATATTAGTTGTGTGCTTAGAGTCATGTCATGTATTCACGATACTCTCAGTCAAGCTATGATCCTTAGACTTCAGACAGTCATATGACTCCAGAAATCTCCATGATCTCATAAACTCAGTCAATTGTCAGACATTAGTAGTATTCCGTCAGTCAGCAGAAGTCAGTAACTCAGTCAATGTTTAGTTAGTAAATCATGTTCAGTGTCTATTCAGATGGAAGTAAAAATTAGTACCGAGTGAACCCAAGGATGGGAACTCACCTATTATATGAAGGTGTGATTCTTAGAAGCAATCCTTGCATTAACGAACTATGTAACCACCATAGTTTGAGACATCATAGCCTACTATATGATGGTAGATGAGGTGGATTAACATGCTATATGAGTATTCTCACCATTCTCATTAAAGCTACCTGTTATATTAGGGTCACTCACATGTTGTCCTTACCAGTGGTGCGCTATTGACACCTTTCCAATCAGGGCATAGATTGAACCCCAATTTAGCTATACTGCATTATTTGGGGTATGTCAATTAGATGACAACTTCCCACAGTTTCATGTTACAGAATCAGGACTGTCAGATACAATTAATTTGTCTCAATAATAGAACTTAGATAGTTCTTTAGATTTTAGGACTGTCAGATGCAGTCAACTCAAATACATTATAGAACTCAGTTAGTTCCATTAGATTTAGGACTGTCAGATACAGTCACTCATGTTATCAGTTATATTCAGATTCAGTAATTATATTATCACAGTATTAGTGTCAGTTGTTATGTCTCATGCATGTAATCTCACGTCCATGATAGTTAGTCAGTTATTATTATTGTTTATGCATATGAACCCCATGCATTCAGCCTACCTCGCATGCATACCAGTACATTGAAAGTACTGACGCATTTGCGCTATGGTGTCTTATACCATAGGTTCAAAGCCACATGCTCTAGATCAGTTGTAGATTCCAGTTTTAGCCGTTAAAGTTAGAAGTGTGTCCTCATCCTTCGAGGACATGATGATTTCTCTACCATCTCATTAATTAGTTTATTAGTTGGGGTTAGTTGGTGACATGTCCTATCAAATCCTTACTTATTCAGACAGTCATATTTAGAGTCTTTCTAGACTATCATGTTTCAGACTTCAGTATGTTCAGTTTTGTTTTGGGTATTCTGTTAGCCCACACACATATTATATCATTCAGATCATGTTCAACTTTGAACCTTATGATTTTTCAATTCATGTTTCCACATTATTTAGTACTTTATGCAGTATACAGGTACAGATATTAGTCATGGGTTATCTTGTGGTCCTTCGGGGTTATGAGCACCGTATAGCATTTCGGGTACCAGATTCAAGGCATTACAACTTAATAATGATGTACTTGTGGGATACATAGAAATCCCTAAAGTAAATTGAATAATGTAACTTATGGGGTACATAGGAATCCCCTAAGGTTGGCAAATGACATTGCTTGCAAGTTATCGTCGGTATGACGATACCACTAATGATAGCCTTGGTTAATAATAAATGAAATTGATGGTTTGGTTGTATGGTAATTGTTTTAATTGGACAATAATGACAGGGTATGATAGCTAACCATGAAGGTGTGATTCCAATAGACGGTCACTGAAACTCATTTTTGCCAACATAAGGATTGGGCATGGCGACCCTATACTTGAGGGATACACGGGAACCCCCTAATATTACTATTTATCTATCATGGAGAGAAAAGGGTACACATGAATCTCCTACTCCTATGGTATCTCCAATTCATGTAGTTACACGTATTGGGGCCCGTTCAGGGGGTTGCACTGGACCCATATAGCCTGTAGATGGTTCTAGGATAGTTTATCTACATATACACAGGTTAATAATTCTAAAGGTATGCTAAACCCAATTTTTTTTCCCGACATGGATTATATAATATATATGTATATGTATATGTATATGTATATGTATGGTTGTGAATGCATATGGATGGTTTACTTGGTTTTAAAGGTTGGCATTATAATATCCTTATCCCAAGTACATGCTAATGTTCACCCGATAACCCATCTTTGGGCAGTTGTATCCCCATGTGATAAAGGAACTGGCCATACTACTCTTCCTGCTCATTGATCAAATTCGGGAATAGTTGGTGTTGGATTAAAGTGGTAGCTTCCATAGTTTAGAAGGCATCTATTTCATATCATAAATAACTTTACATATATTCATCTTTTTTGTAGACTTGGTTTTTGGGTATGGTCGGGGGCATGTCCTGACTAGGTACTCTTTGGTTTTGATTTAGAGTCTCTCTCTCTCTCTCTCTCTCTCTATATATATATATATATATATATAAATACATACACTGGGTTATCATTTTTAGTCAAGTTCACGGTTTTGGTATGGTTAGTGGTTTCGATTATTGAATAGATTGGCTTAGTTGGGTTGGCCTCAGATACAGGCTTATTCCAAAGTCATTAAATTGTAATTATGCTATCTTGATATATGTTTAGATTTCATCCGACTCAAGGTATAAGAGTTGGTTGGTTGGGTTGGGTATCAAGAATGGTCTCAGGTCCTGGTTGGACTTGAGATTGACTATTATGAATGGGACCCAGTTCGTGTCGTGTCATGAACATATCTGAATTATCTTATTATAACTCTTATCCAACTTTGACCATTGTCTATGATATGACCTTTTCCATTTTTAATAAATGCTCATAGGCTTAGAAGTCGTGTTTTAAGCATTATTTTCAGCCTTCTCTTTGGACTCTGTAAGTTGTGCTTCTCCTTTTCATCTTTACTAGGTTTACTAGAGAAATATTCCCATGATGTCAGAGCTTGCTTTACTACATACTCAGCCACATTTCTCTTTTTTGACTTTTCATAGACCTTATCTTCCTTTTGCATATAATAGTTTCTCGTGAAAACCTCAGAACTATCATTATTATGACAGCCTTCATTCTTACCACTAATCGTCCCTTCTTGTAGCTTTAACAATTTTTGTTACCAAAAAGTACAACATCAGGTCTTCCTCACCTGGATCTGTTTATAGTTCTTTCATGGTCAAGAATTCCTTTTTTTCACCCCTAGTTCAGTTAAAGCGGCCATTATGATCAGAACACTAGAGGTGTAAACTATTTAGAGTGAACCCTACTCTGATACCCATTGTTAAACCTTTGAGGGTTGCACTACACAGTGAGGGACCAAGTCTCTTAGAATCAATTATAAGCGATAGAACTATAGTGCAACTATGAAGTACTGAAAATAAAGGCAATGCAGAAATATAAGAACATAAGATTCTTACATGAAAATCAGTCACTTTTCATTGGATTCAGGTACCACTGACCTGAATCTGCCTTTTAGCGTTGAAAAATAAGAACCAGCAGTTAATTCCTTGCAGAACTCGTCCTGTTTGATTTGATTTTTGCAAACTTTTGCATACGATTTTGTGTTTTTATCCAAATTTCTATTTTGGATACTCCAGGTGCTCGTGGGTATTTTTCGATTTTTGTTCAACTCAAATTTTTGGATTTTCATGATTGAGCCGGCTTGTGGTTGAGATTTTCGTATTTGTCAAGGATTTCCAGAGGCAGCTCTTTCCTCTTTTCATAAATCATTTGAAACACTCAAAAAATGGTCTAATTCTTTGACTTTTACTCTTCATTTTTAGCTTAATTTATGGGATTGATGTTGTGAATATGGGTTCAATTATCATTTTTGGGTGATTTTATGAATATTCGGTGATTTTGGTTTATCATTTGATGACATTGATAATAGTTGGTGATTGTTGAAAAACGATAATTGTGGATTGTTGTATTGGAACTTTAAATGGAATTTTGGAAGCAGGAATTGAAAACTAATAAAAAACAAATATTGCTTTGTTTTGATTTATAGATTGCTGTGTGACGTAAAAATGGGCATCAAATTTGTTTAAATGCAATAGTATAATGATAGGTTGAAACAAATAGGCAAACGTAGGTAGGGTAGGAAAATTTAGGAATTATGATTGTTCAATGGTTGAATGGTTCAAATGGTTTTGTTTTATCGCATAAAAATGTATTCATTTCACTGGGGAATTCCCTGAGGTCTTATGTACTTATTCACTAGGGAATGCCCTGAAGTAACATGTATACAAAGGAGGCTCGTGATCAAAGCTCGAGGCATCGGGTAAAGCATAGTTAGGAATAGTCTAGAATAAAGTAGGTTTATATTTCTGCATTTTTCATTTTTGGGACTGTATAATTTGGACTAGACACTATTTTTGGATTTATTTTGTTTCGGTGTGTTTGTTTGCTTTTTGTGTGTTTTGTTGGTTTTGTACATTCTATATTGTCAGATTAGCCGATATACTCCACGAAGCGACCATGGTCGAACCACGAGATCGTGGGATTCCTAACACCTTTTCCTTGGTCAAAAGAATTCCTTAATCAGAATCTCTATTCGCAAACCAGTTTAAAGAGTCAAATCATTTTGAAAAGGACTTTCTAAAGGTGACTTGGCACACCGAATTATGGCAAGTGGAGACTCTAAATTTTTATTGTTAAAGGTCCTTTTTGGAATAAATTTTCTTCTTTTGTCACTCAATAATCAAAACTCTTTTTGAAACTTAAAATTTAATATTTTTCAGGTTAAAAATGGGATGTGGCAGCTTTGGCGACTCTACTGAGGATTTTTTCAGAATTCAAACTTATCTTTTTGAGTCATATCGGCCTAGTTTGACACTATGGGTGTATAGATATTGTTTGTGTTATCGTTTGTGATATTGTTTTATCATTGTTGATTACCTACGTGCTACGTGTATAGATGTTGTTTGTGTTATCGTTTGTGTTATTGTTTTATCGTTGTTGATTACCTACGTTCTACGTGTTTATAGCTTTTCTTATGTGTTACCTCTTTATATTTATAATAATGTGCATAACCCGAGTCATTTCTTTCACAACAACTTTCGTAGTACAAGTGTGTACACAACCTCTGGTTGAGTCACCCATATTTAGGAGAGAGAGCCATCGGGTGTATGGAATAGGTGGAAAGCTCTTGCAGCCACTATCGATCATATGCTCCCCCAAACAGCCCTGTTAGTGAACAGGAGCATAGGTTAGGCTTTAGTTCATGCTTATGTGCATCATATTAAGACCTAGCGAGACCCACTTGATCATTTGTAGGAGACTCACCTCTAAAGCATCCCTACGTGCTAAATGTTGCATCTTTAAGGGTAACATGGTCATTTGATGGACTGATTTGGGAAAAGCATGTGCTAGAAATAAAGAAAAATGTGTAGGGAAGAAAAAGTTTGAAAACAAAAGAAGAAAAGTGAGTCAAAAGAAAGAGTTTCGCAGCTTTTTTTAGAGTTCTTTATGGATTTTGTTTTTCCACAATCCAAGAATTCAAAAAAATAAGTTTTTACCTTTTTCACTCATTTGTCAAAAACAAAAACATCAAAAAGATTTTTGTTTCCTTAGTAAGCGTTCATAATTCAAAATTTTAAAAATATTTTTCTTAATAGGAGCTTTTTATAAAAGAAAATTCAAAAAATGATAGAAGTTTTGTACATTTCATATAACGAAAACACCAAAAAAATTTTCCTTTCATAGTTGTTGGTGTCAATTTTATGTAAACCGTCAAATTAAAAATCCCAAAAAAAATTATTGATGTTTTTCATCATTTGTCTTTGGTCTGTCTCTTAAGTCAAGGTTCAGTTTGTTATTTAATCCTAAATTTTCCAAACATCACGAACTATGCACACCTGATTCTCCTCTCTTGGGAGTGAAGTACGTAGACAACCTTTCTAGGGTTCGGTGAACTTATTTAAAAAATCCAAAAAGATTTTCTCCACTGTTGATTTAGAGTAGGTGTTGTATACATCTTTAAAAGAAAACTAAAAAAAGATTTTCCTTTAATAGTTTCAAGCTTCATTGTCATATGAAATTCAAAATTGAAAATCCAAAAAAGATTTTCTTTGGTAATCATAAGTTTCATTTTGTATAGAATTTTATAAAGCTGAAAAATTCAAAAAGATATTCTTCAATTCATTTGACAATTTTCTTTTCTTATTAAAGTTTCAATAAAAAGCAAAGAAAGAGAGTCAATCGGTCATTTTGTTACCAAACTTCACGAACTACGCACACCTGATTCTTCTTTTTTGAGAATAAGATACGTAGGCACCCTCCTTAGGTTCGGTGATCTTTTCAAAAGCAAAAAAAAAAAAGGAAAGATTATGAGAAAATGTTGAACAATAACGCATTTGTTATCTCTTGTTTAGTTTGTTTAAGGTGGTTGGTTTGTGGCATTTTGGATGGTCCTCCAAATTGCTTCAACTCAAAGAGAAAGTTATGGCCAACAAAGATACCGAGGTAGTTGTCACAAATCAGATAGGGAGTTTGACAAATGAGGATTTGGGAGATAATAAAGAGATTTTGAAATTAAGGAAACAAATGATAGAAATGCATCGAGCTTGGGCTAATGGATTGCCCCCCATGTCACATGCACAGTTCCTTATTTTTGTTGACACACTACAACATGCATCAAGATTTACTCCGGGGAAACAATATCCAAACACTTCCAATATTCATTTCCTTACTCCTCAACACAAAACTACCACATACTCGGCTCCACCTATTGTTCATGCTTTTATGGAGCCACCCCCTCTTGAAGCTCCTTCATTTAATGTCCATCCAATAGTTGTGATTTCTCACTCTGCAAGTGAGCTTGTATTGAATATTTCTAGTGATATGCATCATGCTCTTGAGCCCACATTTAAGTTGACTGGTCCTTATAGCTACACTCACCCGCTTGAATTTTCTCTTAATGTTGAAAATCCTGTTATGACAGAAGAACAAGAGAAAATGACCAAAAAGTTGAAGAGTTTAGAACAGGCCCTGAGAAACTTGCAAGGACTTGAGGGTTCAAAAATTGACTTGTATAAGGATCTATGCATGTTTCCAGGTGTTAATCTCCCTCTTGGTTTTAAAATGCCAAAGTTTGAGAAGTATAATGGATGCGGTGATCCCGTGGCATATTTGAGGCATTATTGTAACCAATTAAGGGGAACTGGAGGGAAGGAAGGATTATTTATGGCATATTTTAGTGAGATTTTATCAGGTCTAGCTTTAGAATATTTGTTGATCAAGACATCGACAAGCAGAATAGTTGGGATGACCTGGCTAATGAATTCATGCATCAATTCCAATACAATGTGGAGTTGATCCCTGATGAGAAATCCCTAACTAATATGAAGAAGAAGAAGAAGAAGAAGAAGAAGAAGAGTACTAAATGTTTTAGGCAGTATGTAATTAGATGGCGTGAACAAGCTGCTAGGTTAAAACCACCAATAAAATAAAGTAAGATAGTGGAGGTGTTTATTCAAGCACTGGATAAAGCATATTATCAACACTTGTTACCTGCATTAGGCATACCGTTTATTGAGGTTCTTAAAATGGGAATGATAGAAGATGAAAATAAGACCGGTCGTATTGTGATTATTTCGACATTAAAAGCGACTACTCAAGAAATACAAAAGGGTTCAGGAAGTGTTAGGGGAAATAAGAATAAGGAAGATGAATCTTCTATTGTAGTTGGACAGCGGACACGATCAAGAAGACCACGTCATCGTCGCTCTCAGGCTCAAGCCTAAGTTATGCCTAAGCTCCACATAATCACTCCCCAAACCCATTATACTTTGTTTCCCTACCTCAATATCTATTATATAATGCACAACCATATATTAAACCCCCATCTTACCCATAATGGAACACACCAACTCCTTAGAGTCATCCTTTAACTCCACAAACATACCAAATTCCTTCTAGGCCTGATTTTCTATCCAAGCCAAACAATGAAATGAGGCAAAATTCAAGAGATATATTCACACCAATTGGAGAGTTGTATGCCCGTTTATTTTAGAGATTAGTACAGTAGAACATTATCACTCCTCTCCTTGGGCACACTCTTAATCTATATTCAAGAAATTTTGATCCTAATGTACGATGTGCGTGTCATTTTGATGCTTAGGGTCATAGTATTGAAGATTGTTGAGATTTGAAAAGAGAAATTGAAAATATGATTTAAGATAGATCAATTATAGTGCAGAACATTGACAGTGAAGAACTTTAGTCATGCTGATATGTAAACCAGTGGTTAAGATGTCAAGCTCAGCAATTTAAAAGTCACCCTCTCCCTGCTAGGATGGGTGTTTGGTAGTTTGTTTTATTTTATTTTCTGTTATCCAAATTATTTTAGGGTTGTAGTTTGGGATCTATCTTATTTTGTCCCTTTGTCGTTTATGTTCAAACCCTTCTTTTATTTATTTAAACTGAATGGAGTGTCCCTTTCCCTTTGTGTTTAAATATGTGTTGTTTGTTTGTTTTCTTTACACAGTACATTTTATATTGATTCCAATGATATGACATGCTAGTGAAATTTTTTGTCCAATCTTGAAATCCATTTTTAGCATAAACTTTGAATCAGAGGGCTAAAGTTAGAAAAAAGCATCTGAGAAAATAGGTAGAGTGCTGAGAATTTTGGTGACCAAGTTGAAGCTTTCTTTGAAAATTAAGGTAATTATTTTGAGAATCACAAGAATAGCTTGGTCATCAATTGAAAGACATGTCTTAATTAGGTCAAACAATAAATTTGAGATCCTAAATCAAGAGGAACAAAAATAAAATCAACTCCACGAAAACATAAGTCATTCAATATGAGGGATGTACAACAAAGGTGGAGTTGTATGTTTGAAAATTATAGAAGAAGAAGTGGCACACATGCTCTGATAAAATTAGTGTTGTAAAGTGTCACAAATGATCTTCATTTTTCACTTTCATATTGCATGTTATGTTCTTGTGTTTTCAAGGATTGATATGTCGAAGGCATTGTATTCTGCTATCCAAATATCATGTCATCCTTTGTTTACCCCATTTAAACCTTAGTGTTATTTTATTTCATACCCCTCTTTTGGAATTAAGAGTTATCTAAGTTCAAAAGAAAAGTGTCGAGCAAAAGAATAGAGTCAGAAAAGTTTCAGAAAAAAAAAGTGTCAAAAAGAAAGAAAAGTGATGAGTGCCAAGAAAAATAGAGTCAGAAAAATCCAAAAGAGAAAAGAGTCAATAAATGAAAAAAAAAGAAAAAAATATAATCAAGCAAAAGAACAAGTTACCAAAACTACATGTGACCTGATTCTCCTCTTTTGGGAGTGAGATACGTAGGTTGCCCTACTCTGGGCTCAGTCCAATCAAATACACAATTTAAATTTACCTAGTTAAAAAAATTGGGGCATGAGTTAATCCTCGTTCTTTGAGTCGATTCCAAAAGTTGTAAGTCCTACCCCACTTTAAGTGTGTTTGTGCCTCATATAATCCTTTCTTTCAAACCTTATCCAAAAGCCAAGTTACAATCAAAGAAAGACCTTCAAATCAATCTTTGAGAATGATAAGGCTAAGCATACAATGCATATGATACACATTTTGAGAACTACTTTTTTCCCTCAGTATAAGGAATCAGGAGTGAAATAAAAATGAGAGAGTCTTATTGGTGAAAACCCTCACAAGAATCATAAGGCAATAGTAAGTTGAGAGAGATAAAAATGAGAAAGTCTTATTGGTGAAAACCCTCACGGGCATCGTAAGATGATGGTAAGTTGATAGACATAAAATGAGAGAGTCTTATCAGTGAAAACCCTCACGATCACTGTAAGACAACTGTGAGTGGAGAGAAATGAAAATAAAAGAGCCTCATTGGTGAAAAACCCTCACGGAAACCATAAGGTAATGGTGAGTGGAGAAAAAAGGTGCGAGAGGTTTGTTGGCAAATACTCTTCAAGGCGCCACTAGCCGAATGAGGTCTTCGAATGCAATTGGCCCAAGGAAGTAACTCAATTTCAGGGCCATTAACTCAAGAAAAATTAATAGAAATTTTGGATGGAAAGATCAGGCAACTTAATCCAAAATGCATGGCATAATCATTAGAGTTGACTGCCATTTTTAGATAAATATTTATTTTCTTTGTTTCAAATGAGGACATTCATCATCTTTTCTTTCTTCTCTTTAATTTTATTTTATTTTTTTGAGTCAGTTATCCAAATAAACAAATCATTGTCATTTTTCTCATGTCTTTTAGTCAAATCCATGTCAAAATAAGTGAGAAAAGATTTTAAAAGTTGCTACCAACTTTTTCAATTGCACAAAGCAAGACAGGCCAGCATATAAAAGAGACATGATTGTGAGATGAAATAAGGCATGCCAAAAGTTTTATCAATAGAAAAGTCTGGAAATTCGTGAAAATACCGAGCTTTAGAGGGTTTATCTAAGAAGCCTGGCAAAGCATAGATATTGTGTTTATTTAGAGTCACTCTTAATAATCAAATTTTAGGCCAATGATGCAGCAAGTCAATGATATATGCTAATGGTTGGAAGAAAGGTTAAATGTGATGAGGGAGGGAGCATTTTATATGAAAGCCAAAGCCATAAACCAACCACCATGTTTAAACTCACAAGTTTTATTTGATGAAATAGGAAACATGTTACCATCAAACCAAGGAATTCAAATCATAAATATCAAGGGTTACAATGCCTCACTTCTACAAATACAGAAAGCAATGTTGTTGCACAGGTTTGATAAACAAATCATGCTAAAAATTAATCATCCTATATCCCTCAGAGACACACTTCCTTGTCCAGGTATTTCAGTTTTCAATTGCTAGGTGATATACTTCTTAAATTGAACCTTCAATCCTAAAAGATATACTTTCTAGTCGAGTCATACCCTTTGACTCTTAGAAGATGTACCTTCTAGTCGAGTCATTCTCCTTGAGTCCTAGAAAATATACCTTCTAGTCGAGTCATTCCCTTTGACTTTAAGAAGATGTACCTCCTAGTCGAGTCATTTTTCTTGATTCCTAGAAGATGTACTTTCTAGTCGAGTCATTCCCTTTGACTCCCAGAATATGTACCTCCTAGTTGAGTTATTCTCCTTGATTCCTAGAAGATGTACTTTCAATTTGAGTCATTCACTATGACTCCCTTTAGTTAAGTCATTCACTTTAACTCCCTCTAGTTGAGTCATTCACTTTGACTCCCAGAAGATATACCTCCTATTCGAGTCATTTCCCTTGATTTCTAGAAAATATACTTTCTAGTTGAGTCATTCCCTTTGACTTCCAAAAGATGTACCTCCTAGTCATGTCATTCTCCTTGATTCCTAGAAGATGTACTTTCTAGTCAAGTCATTCCCTTTGACTCCCAGAAGATGTACCTCTTAGTCGAGTCATTCCCCTTGATTCCTAGAAGATGTACTTTCTAGTCAATTCATTCCCTTAGAATCATAGAAGATGTACCTCCTAGTCGAGTCATTCCCCTTGATTCTTAGAAATGTACAATCTAGTTGAGTCATTCCCTTTGACTGCTAGAAGAAGTACCTCCTATTCGATTCATTTCCCTTGATTCTTAGAAGATGTACTTTCTAGTCAAATCATTCCCATTGACTCCCAAAAGATGTACCTCTTAATTGAGTCATTCCCCTTGATTCCTAGAAAATATACTTTCTGGTTGAGTCATTCACCTTGATTCCTAGAAGATGTACTTTCTAGTTGAGTCATTCCCTTTGACTCCTGAAGATGTACCTCCTAGTCGATTCACTCCTCTTGATTCCTAGAAAATGTAATTTCTAGTCGAGTCATTCCCTTTGACACCTAAAAGATGTACCTCCTAGTCGAGTCATTCCCCTTGATTCTTAGAATATGTACTTTCTAGTCTAGTCATTTCGACTCCCAGAATATGTGCCTCCTAGTCGATTCATTCCTCTTAATTCTTAGAAGATGTACTTTGTAGTTGAGTCATTCCTTTTGACTCCCAGAAGATGTACCTCCTAGTCGAGTCATTCCCTTTGAGTTCTAGAAGACTTACTTCTAGTCGAGCCATTCCCTTTGAATCCCAGAAGATGTACCTCCTAGTTGAGTCATTCCCCTTAATTTTGAGAAGATGTACATTCTAATCGAGTCATTCCCTTTGACTACCAGAAAATGTTCCTCCTAGTCGAGTCATTCCCCTTAATTTCTAGAAGATGTACTTTCTAGTCAAGTCATTCCCTTTGACTCCCAGAAGATGTACCTCCTAGTCGAGTCATTAGCCTTGGTTCATGGAAGATATAATTTTTAGTCGAGTCATTCCCTTTGACTCTCGGAAGATGTACCTCCTTGTTGATTCATTGTACTTTCTAGTCGAGTCATTCCCTTTGACTCCCAGAAAATGTACCACTTAGTCGTGTCATTCCCCATTATTCTTAAAAGATGTACTTTCTAGTCGAGTCATTTCCTTTGACTCCCATAAGATGTACCTCTTATTCAAGTCATTCTCCTTGATTCTTAGAAGATGTACTTTCTAATCAAGCCATTCCCTTTGACTCCCATAAGATTACCTCCTTGTCGAGTCATTTCCCTTGGTTCTTACAAAATGTTCTTTCTAGTCGAGTTATTCCCCTTGATTCCTAGAAGATATACCTCCTATTCGAGTCATTCCCCTTGATTCCCAAAAAATATACTTTCTAGTTGAGTCATTCCCCTCGACTCCTAAAAGATATAACTTCTAGTCAAGTCATTCCCCTTGATTCCTGAAAGATGTAATTTTTAGGGAATGACTCATAGAAAATGCACTTTCTAGATGAATCATTCCAAGTAACCCATAGAAGATTCATTTCCTTTTTGGGGTTTTTCAAGTAGTTATGATATATTTGTCACAAAAGTCCTCTAATGATAAACTAGGTCAAAAATTTAATTCCTGTTGTTTGGAACTTTACTTTTCTGGCAAATGGAATCTCTCTTTATAGTAATCTTTGTTTGAAATAATTTCCTTCCTAGTTTTGATGTTGTTTTAGGAGGCCGCTTAAAGAAAAGGGAAAATAAATAGAAAGACAAGCAACAAGGTGAAGAAGTTGAAAGTCAATCAGCAAGGTAGAGAAATTGAAAGTCAACAGATTAAAGAAATAACAAGTCAGGAGCCCGCCTAGAGAACAGAGTGAAGAAATTGAAAGTCAAGCAACAAGATGATGAAATTGCAAGCTGGGAGCCCACTCAGAGAACAGGTTGATGAAATTGCAAGTCAGGAGTCAAGAAAAGATGCATAGAAAGAACTTTTGTAATTTTATTTATTTTTTAACTTGTAGTTTTTATTCTAGATGTAATGATAGAGCCGTGGACCGGAACCTCGACAGGACCTCACTCGACTCTCCAACTCAGTTGTCCTTCTTCCTTCTGTTCTTTTATTTTTAATAATGGTTGGTACAAAATTATATCTCGTTGTCTACTTTTTAATCTGCAAACACTTTGTGTTTACATCCAAAGAGGGGGATGATATAGGCACGTAATTCTGTCCCTCCAAAATATCAATTTTACCTATTTATTTTTCCTTACCATACACCCCACACCATTCCATAATTTTTCCTCAAAAAGACAAAAAATAACCAAATTCCAAACAAAATTTGACACCTCATCCTAAAAAATTTAACAAACTTACCTTACCCTTTATACCCCTATACCCTTTACCCCTACCCTACCACACCTACCTATTCCCCTTCATATTTTTCCTTACTGGTCTACCGTCACTCTCACGGCATATACACACACAATTTACACTACAATAACAAATAAGCATACTCCTTTATTTTCTTTTGGATTCACAGAATACTCTCACAAACTCAACACACATACCATTATCACATTCACAACAATTTACATGACACAAATATATACACAAAACCACATACACACATGATCGGGGATGGAAAATTGGATGGAGAGAAGAAAATCGAGAGAGTGAGAGGTCGAGAGAGGAGAAAAGACCAGCTGAAAAAGTGCTAATGGTTTGAAACTCACCAGTGAAACCAGAAAACTCGATCAAATCTAGCCAGTGTTTATTTTTCCGGTGAATATTTTGTTGAAATCAGTTACTTTTCATCGGATTTAGGCACCACTGACCTAAATCTGCCCCTCGTTGTCGTAAAACAAGAACCAGCAGTCAATTTCGCGCCGAACTCATCCTGTTTGATTCAATTTCTACAAACTTTCACATATGGGTTTGTGTTTTTGTCACAATTTCTATGTTAGGTGCTTGTGGGTATTTTATGGATTTCCGTTCAACTCAGATTTCAGGATTTTCATGATTGATTCAGCTTTTGGTTGAGATTTTGGTACTCGTCAAGGATTCCCAAAGGCAACTCTTTCCTCTTTTCATAAATCATTTGGAAAACTAAAAAAAGGCTTAATTCTTTGACTTTTGCTATTTATTTTTAGCTTAATTTCTGGGATTGATGTTGTGAATATGGGTTCGATTATCATGTTTGGGTGCTTTCGTGAATATTTCGTAATTTTGGTTTATCATTTGATGACATTGATAATAGTTGTGTATTGTTGAAAAATTGAAATTATGGATTGTTATATTGGAACTTTAAATGGAATTTTTGGAGCGGAAATTGAATACTAATAAAAAAATGAATATTGCTTCGTTGTCATTTATAGATTGATGTGTGGTTTAAAAATGGACATCAACTTTGTTTAAATGCAATAATATCATGATAGCTTAAAAAGGATAGGCAAACGTAGGCCGGGTAAGCAAATTTAGGAATTATCATTCTTGAATGCTTGAATGGTTAGAATATTTGTTTTATCGCATAAAAAATGTATTCGTTTCATAAGGAATGCCCCGAGGTCTTATGTACTTATTCACTGGGGAATGCCCTGAAGTAACATGTATGCAAAGGAGGCTCGTGATCAAGGCCCGAAGTATCGAGTAAAGAATAGTTAGGAATAGTCTAGAATAAAGTAGGTTTACATTTCCGTATTTTTCATTTTTGGGTCTGTATAATTTGGACTGGACACAACTTTTGGATCTGTTTTGTTTCGGTGTGTTTGTTTATTTTTTGTGTGTTTTGTTGGTTTTGTACATTCCATAGTTTCAGATTAGCCGATATACTCCACGAAGCAATCGTGGTCGAACCACGGGATCGTGGGGTGCCTAACACCTTCCCCTTGGTCAACAGATTCTTTAATTAGAATCTCTATTGGCAAATCAGTTTAAAGAGTCAAATTACTTTGAAAAGGATTTTCTAAAGATGACCTGGCACACCAAATTATGTCAAGTGGCGACTCTGAATTTTTATTGTTGAAGGTCCTTTTCAGAATAAATTTTCTTCTTTTATCACTCAATAATAAAAACCCTTTTCGAAACTTAAAATTTAATCTTTTTTGGGTTAAAAAGAGGGTGTAACATTAAAGAGGAATATCTTTTCTTTTTTAAATGGGTGATATTCGGGCCTGAAAGGTCATTGGACCAGCTGTCCAAGTCAGTACAAAATAGCTCAAAATAGCACCCGCAAGTTTCTTACACAAGAAGACAAAATTGTGCAGAAGGCGCGTGCTAGATGTATTGTACCTTGCACATCCAGGGACCTAGTACCTCATAGTTTAACTGCTCATCATCAAAACTACATACAGTAGAACTAACTCAGAATAAATTAAAACATTCAAATATAGCATCTATATATTAAAAGAAAGCTTACGATACTCATATTGCCCATATTTAGGGAGAATAGTTTAAAAAATAAAAAGGATAAAACCATAATTTTATTTTAAAACACATTCTCTAAGGTTATAGGGGTCTACAAGAGATATCCATGCAAATATGGTTAAAATGTGTTCCAAATCAAAGAAAATTCTTTTTAAACTTTTAATGGTAAAACTCTCAAAATTTTCATTTTGAAATCATGATTTAAAGGTATTTTTTATGATATAATCGATGAAAAATAATGGGAATAAGATTTTGGAGTTTACCCAAACTCAAATGATGAAGAAATCCTCTAGAATTATCAAACTCAAAGCTCTAAGATCCAAAAATAAAGGAAAACGTGAAAATGGACCTTATAAACTATTCAGTGAACAGTATCTCATGAACGCAGTAAACCTTTTGCATTAATGAGGTTCAATGTTGATTAGACAATTAAATTGGCATTCACATTCGCGATTATCCAAGATCGGACTCTCACATTCACGACAGCCCTGTTATGCTCTCAAAAAAAGGACTTCAATCTAACCCAACCCCCTTCGCGATCACAGTCCCACTGTTGAGTTCATAATATAGGGAGATTTCCTTCTTTGTATTTGTGGCCAAGGGCCTGATTCACAAAGAATATTTCACCCCTACACCAAATTTTAGCAAAACACTTGATTTGTATGGTTTCCAAATCTCCAAACGGACCCTCGAGATTCGTTTTGGACCTGACAGAAATAAATATTATATGCTACTAGGCTAATTGTGACATTTAAATTCCAAAAAATATTATTTTCAATGAATTAACCCTCAAAATTTCCCTTTTACTATTTTAGAACAAAGGACCATAATGAGATATAAAAAACTCAAATCCAAACCAACCCTGCTACTAACCCAAATTTGAATTTTGAATCTGCTGGCGTAGTCTGTTTTGTCATCTGACACTCAGAACAACAAATGTTGACCGAAGTCATCTATATGATTTTTTAGCCTCCAAAAATCACAAACGCGCAGAAATTATTTACTGATTACATTGACAATTGTGCCAACCATCTCTGAACAACAAAATCAATATGTAGCAACTATGGAGAAGGATAAAATGATAAAAACACATAAAATCACAAATTCATAACATTACAAGAAAAGATAGACGCAGGAAGTATTACTTGTTCACATTACTGAAAAAAAATACCTTCCAAATTAATTTTCAATTTATAAAGAGATAAGAATCCAGTACTCCCCGAACTATGGACAAAGTTGCTACGACAGACTCTAATTTCACAGGGGTCCTATTGCCCCCTTGAACTCAATTTCCGCATATATTTTTCACTCTTTTGTGCTGATGTGGCACCTTTATCACATAAAATGGGCCCCATGTCAAAAGTGTCACATCAGCTAAAAAGATTGACTAAAGGTGTCAGGTTAGTTAAAGGGATGACAAAAATATTCTAAAACGTAATTCATGGGGGTAATAGGACCCCCCCCCCCCCCCAAAGTTTGAGTCTGTCATAGTAAATTTGATCATAGTTCAGGGGGTGATGGATGTTTTACTCATTTATAAAATTAAATATAATTAATTAAAAATTTTCCATTTTGACATGTTATTAATTCCTTTTTAAAACTATAAATATTGTAAAGATTCAAAAAGCTCATTGTTAATTTTTGTATTAATAAATAAGAGATTAATAGAGTGTATTAAAACTAATAAAAATATTCTTCTTATTTATGATTTTTCAAGAATTGTGTAAAAATGTGAATAAATAATATGAAAGAGTAAAATAAGTTGCACTTATTCTTCTTGAAGCAATTCTATAGTTTAAAACACTTAAATCTATCAAATACTCTCCAACATGAAAATATAAAGGAAAGAACATTGTTGATCAATGCTCTTTTTGTCGGCGAAAAAAAGAAATATTTCTTGTGGAGAAACAAAATTAGTGAGAATAACTATTTTTAGTCATGAAAATAATTAAAATTTGATCAGAAAATATTAAAAATAGAATTAATTAGGAAAAAATTATTAAATTCGATGTTTTCCGTCAAATAGTTATGAAAATAACTAAAATTCAATCAAAAAATATTTAATTGATGCTAATGTATTGATTTTACAATTTTTCAGTCTCAAAATTATAAATCTTTTCTATGGAGGGACAAAGAAAAAAGTGGGTCCAAGATCAAATTTTATTCTTTTAAGATTAGTGAAAAAAATCAAAGAATTGGAAGAAGAATTATGAGTTAAGTAGGTCCAAATTGACAACTTGACGTTGGAGAGGACCCTCAGTAGAAGATGGAAATGGTGTAGGTTCAATAGGAAGATATTTTTATGTATTTTAATTTTTTTTTTACTATATTCATCAGCAACAAATCTATTGAAAGTAGTTAGATCAACTATTTATGGTGTAAATTTTGTACCTTTCTCTCTCTCTCTCTCTCTCTCTCTCTATATATATATATATATATATATATATATGTATGTATGTATGTATGTATGTATATCAGATTATATCGTGTTGCCTAGCAGTAATTCAGTTGTTTCTTGTTCTGCTGTTATGTTTATCTTGTAAATTGTTTACAACACCACAACATCATCATTTAAACACAACAATATACAATTTTCTCCATTTGAACACAACATCATCATTCATTCCAACTTCACCCAAAATCTCAAAAGTCAACATAAGGTAACATTCATCAACACAACATTCCAACTTCACACAACATCATCATTTATTTCAAAATAAATTCACATTCATAATTCCTAACATAAGGTAGCATTCATCAATAAACAAAACCAAAAATAGTAAGACCAAAATTAGTTTACCATCACCATTCTTAAATACAAAATAAAACTGTTTTCATGTCAACTGGACTAACTTAAAATAGTGCTTAAAATACATCAACATCACTACAATTTCCATGGCATCTTTTACTATGAAGAAGTGTTATTCTGGCTTAGATTGTTTGAACAACTTCCCACTATCTTCTTTCTTTTCTTCTCTTTAAGTTTTTATAGTTTTCTTGTTGAGATTGATACTTTGTCATTCTATTTCAACTTACTGGTAGTACTTGGTGTCTAACCAATGTCACCAGTTACATCAGCTGATCTTGTTACATTTGCTTGATCAGTAGTATAGATCTTACTGTTAGGCATATAGTCTGTAGTGAAGGATAAGAAAATTTAACAACCAACATATACCAAAGACTCATAATTTACACATGATATAACAAAGTAAGAGACTTACATTCTGAACTTTGAAGCCATTTTCCACTTTAAAGACACCCATTTGCACTACTCTTGGCCTTTTGAATGGAGTTGTGTTTCTATAAGACCCCGCAAAATTCTAAGCTTAATTCAATCCTTTAAAGCTTGTTAAGGGGTATCGGACTAGGAAAATTTTAACCAAGTATCCATACTTAGAGTTATTTTAGCCTTCATAGTTGATGATCTTATTTCGCGGCCCTTACGCCCATTAAATATCGATCTTTAAGTTTCTTTATGATCAAGAATGTCAGTAGGTGTTCTCGGACGAGTTTCAAAATTTTTGAACTTTATTTGAAGAACATTTGGGAGTCCAAACCAGTGTGTCGATGCGATCTTGACACGCCATATTGCCTATCACATCGATGAATATTATCCCGTAATTCCCAGTGCAGTTTCTAGTGAATCGATAAGGACTCGATGTGGCACGTCGTTGATTGCATTGATCCCATCTATGCGGCACATTGGTTTGCGCATCGCTAGGCCAGTTTTTTCAGTCATTAAAAAGTCACATCATCAGGGGTATTTGGGTTATTTTCTCATGTCTATCAGCCCTCAAAACATGAGATTTAGCCACTTTAGAGGCAAAATCCATTCATTATTCTCAAAATTACTCAAGAACAAAACCCTAGGGCTTCTAATTAAAGGTTCAAGATTCAAGAACTTACCATCAACCTTCATTAATTCAAGTACCCAGGTATGTGAAGTGTTAATCTAAGGGTTCATTTCACCCTTGGAATCTAAGAAACTTTTTCTTAAACTTCAAGTAGATTGTCATGATTTTCATAATTGGATTTAAGTGTATTCATGATTATAATATTAATTGTGTATCTAATCCATGGTTTATTACAAGTTTCATATGGAATTGATTATCATGTGTGTAGTATCATGTGAATTTATGTTGAAGCCATTGAATTTGTGAATTTGTGAATTGATGTTATGATGCCTACATATTGTTTAGTATCATGTGTATATTGGTGCTCCCCAAGTGTTTGTTAAAGTGCTCATGTGAACTAAATGGGAAAAAATCATGACATGTTAGTATATGTGTAAACTTATACCTTACAAGTGTTTGATAAAATGTCTCTATGGATGAGTTATGAACAAGTGCATAATGTTATTCTTTTAAAGTTTACTCTATGCTTTACTTTTCATGCTGTCGAGTCCTGGGGATATTCAATACCTAAAAATTTAGTTGTTTACCTAGAGCTACAGTAGTTAAAAAACAGTCTCAGTAGTGTTACAAACAGTAGTATTCAGTAATCAATCACAGTCTCAGTTCAGTTTCAGTTCAGAACTCAGTGAACTCAGTCAGTTAACCAAATTCAGTAGTACTCTATCAATTAGTGAAACCCAATGAACTCAGTTCAGTTCAGTTAGACAGTACAATCGATAACAATTCAGTCAATCCTAGTATGGACTAGAAATTAGTTCAGTGTCTATTCAACTAGGAGTAGGATTCAGCACCGAGCGAACCCAGGGATGGAGGCATTCCTGCCAGCATTGAGTTTGACCCTTAGTAAAAATCCCTACATTACAGCACTATGTAGACAACATAGGTTGAGATATATTCTTGCCAGACTAAGGTTAATACCAGCAAGGGTTGACGAAAGAGCTTCCTATGAGAGAGGGTTAACTCATAGCTTGTCTTTACCCGTGGCACGGTACTGACACCCTTTCAATAGGAGTTACAGGTTATACCCTAATCCAATCAGAGAGGGGCATATCGGTTAGATGATTTCCTCATACAGTTTTAGTTTCAATTTTAGTCTCAATATACAACTCAATTTAGTTCTACAAAATTAGGACTGTTGATATAGTCACCCAGCTCAGTATAGAACTCAGTTCAGTTCTACAGAATTAGGACTGTCAGAAATAGTCACCCAGTAATCAATCAGGACTGTCAGAAATAGCCACTCAGTTATTAGTAGTACAATATCAGTAAACTCAGCTATCAGTTAATCAGTATTCAAAAATCAGTAACCAGTGTTAACATATCTCAGTTACAGTTTATGTATTCATGTTTGTTCTCTCATTCAGTTATGTGCATGTTACTCAGTCAGTTATTGTTCATGCACATGAACCCATGCATATCAGCCTACCTCACTTAGCATACCAGTACATTCAAAGTACTGATGCATACCTTTCTTTTGCATTATTATGTCTTATATTATAGGTTCAGACGCACAGGCTCCTGACCGTACTTAGCAGCCCAGCCTACCAGCAACAGACTAAGTGGTGAGCCCTCATAGTTCAAGGATATATTATTTTAGTATTTCAATGTAGTTTTCAGTAGCTAAAGTTAGTTAGGAGTTTGTCCCATCAACTCCATAATTCAGACAGTTAGAGGCTTTCAGACTAGATTATTTTAGACATGTGTTTCAGTATTCAGTTATCAGTATTCAGTATTGGTTTTTAGTTATGAACCATATGGAGTTTACAGCCTCACTTCCATATTTATTTCAGACAGGTTGTTATTACAGTTTTATTATTATACAATGCTCATAGCAGGTACCAGTCATGGGTTAACTGGTGGTCCTTTGGGGTCGCTAGCACCATGTAGCATCCGGGGTACAGATTCGGAGCATTATAGTTTCCCCTACCACTACTCATTCCTCCTTTTGTAGTTCCATCTATTGAAGATGATGCATAATAATCAAGAGGTACAGAAGAGGATACTGGAAAAGTAGTAGGTGTAAGAGGTGTAGGGGGAGCTCTAGGTAGAGGAGGTGCACTAGGTTCTATTGATATTGCTTTTTTCGGTCTCCCTCTTCCTTTTATTTCTTGAGGAGGTGCACTAATAGATCTTGATGGATTTTTCTGTACATATAAAAAAGATGTTATAATTTGAGCTAATTAGTACTAAATTCAAGTATAATATACCTTTGGTTTACCTCTTCCCCTGCCTAAACAATTACTTTTTACTTGAGGAGTTGCATTAGGTGATTCTAGTGAAGTTTTCTACATATAAAATGAATGTTATAAAAAAATTAGAGAAGTTATAATATAATAAATTTAAGTGTAAAAATTACCTTTGGTTTTCCTCTTTCCTTGCATGAACGACTAGGTGTTGCTATTGATGGTGCACTTGGTTCTGTTGATAGTTCACTTTGAGGACTCTCTCTCTCTCTCTCTCTCTCTCTTGTTGTGGTCTCTAACATGGAATACACTACATATCATTGCCAGTTTAGTTCTAGGCAATTTTTCAAATTTCTTTGTTTCTCCAACTTCCTTCCTCCTAATATTTGATGTCCTGCCAAACATGCTTGTGATTTCAGGTGGTGTGATAGTAATGTTGGAAGAAAATAGCCACATTTCCATGTTTATTAGTTGTTCAAGAATATTGGCATAAGTCCTTAAGTAAGTTTCCTTACTGTAGCAGTTGTCAATATAGTCATATAGAGGGTACTTTTTGAATAACAATGCAGTCACAACATGTGCACATAGTATGCCCTTTAACTACCACACTACAAGTCCTCTTGACAATATCCACTTTGTGTTGACAAAGCCCTTCTTTCACTTCATAACCAGCAACTCTATTAGACTTAATGGTACAATCCATATACCTATTGATGTTTTCCTATAAAACCTTCAAATATATTGGAGAGTAATTATACTTCCGAGTACCTGGAAACTCCCTTAAAGTGCCTATTCTTTTCATCATCTTTAGTAAGATTTCTTCAAGCATTGCAATGATGGTCTTGTGCTTAGCTTCCAAGATCCATGCATTAAAACACTTAGACATGTTGTTATCGACAGAATTATACTTGACTTCGGTGTTGAAGTAAAGCTTGCACCAGTAATTACTATTGTATTACATTAACTCATCCATCATTTTTTAGGACCAAGCAAATTTATCTTATGTATGTTTCTCCTCAATTAAGACTCAAATATACTTTTGTCTATTATCCAAAAATCTTTTCTTCTTTGAAGAACTCTCCAATCCTTAGCCCAATTAGATAAGCTATGCCTTGCATATTTTCTATGTCCAGATTGAGGTAACACCTTCTCAAGTGTTGTAAACAATTCTGACAGTACACATACCATAAAATAAGATAAAATTAGGACATAATTACACATACTAGGTTAAACTAAAAAAAAATTAAACATAAAACAGTATACATACCTTCTGAATATCTGTAATTAAGGTAAGACCTTTACCTTCTCCAAGTCCTAGGTCATCACTTATGCACCTAACAAACCAAGTTCATGTGTTTGTATTCTCCTTTGCAACTACTACCCAAGAAAGTGGCCGCATCTGATTATTTTTATTCTTGACCACAACAACTAACAATTGGCCTTTACAAATACCTATAAGAAAACAACCATCTAAACTTATGTACATCCTACAATGTACCCTTGCCTTCTTCAAAGCATCAAAAAAGATGTAAAAACTCTAAAATTTTGTTTTACCTGCTACATCAGCCTCACGAAGTTTAATAACACAGCTAGTCCTTGGATTTGTTCTCAACAGTTCATCCTTGTAGACAAGAATCCTTCCAAATTCTGCAACATGATCACCCATTATATATATCAACACTTTAGCTCTTGCTCTTCTCACAGTAGTCTTACCAATATAAAGTTTTAATTTATTTAGGAAAATACTCAGGAAAATATCTGAACTTTGATCGGATTTCCAGTTGAGCATATTGAACTTTGCGGGGGGCCTATTACCCCCTAAATTTTTTCATATTTCAATGGCATATATCTACCCACTTGGACCATTGTGTGTAATTAACACACATTGAGTGCATAAAAGTTCTAAAAGATCATTAAAAAAAATTTAGTCAAATAGCCCCTCAATTTTCTAATATTTATAAATTTTATGTTTTTTATTTATTTTTTCATTTGCTTTCTCTTCTTTCTTCTCTTCAACAAAACACCATGATTGCTCTATTGTTGAATTTAAATTAAACACAATTTCATCACACACATACCCACCCAAATGGGTCATCTTCAACACACTCAATTCAGTTACATCAATTTGATTCAATTTCAACACACACACCTACTTATGCAATTTCAATTTGCATAGCATAAGTAATTTTCGGTTGTCTTGTTGCAAGTATATTTGGGAATTTAAGTTTTTATCATGAAATAATTTGTTGTCTTGTCAAGACATGTATATAAAATCCATAGACAACTATCCTTGCATTTAACTCTAACCTTTTCAGCTCATTCATCCACTTCTCCATGGATCTGTCTTTCTTACTGCATATTTAGTCACTGGTCTTCTAAATTCATTTACATGATTAAACACCATACCCAACTACCAAACAACTTTCTTTGTAGTTGCATCATGAAAGATTTTTTGGGCTGTTGACCTTATTTTTCTTGATAACTTAATAGTTCTTGTGTAATGAAACTTTTGATCATTTTTCATATTTATGCCTATCTTCACTATTAGGGCTTCTCCATAGCTATCAAAAGTTATATATGACTTACTGGGATGGACGGTCAATTACCGGACAGTTCGTTTGGTTCTTAGAACTAATTCCCTATTTTGAAGTCTTCACTAATTCCAAATGGTGACTGAGCGAAAACATCAGTAAAAAGATCTCAGATGCAAATTTTGACTATACCAGCAAATTCAAAATATCAATTTTAGGCTAGGTATACCTTTGGTTTGGATTTCAATGCACCCGAGCTCATTTCGACCTATTGGTCGGAAAGTGGAAAAATCAAAAATATAAATGTAGGACTCACATCTGGTCGAGACAACCTCAGATGAAAAATCCAACTTCGTTACCGTGTCCAGTATATCGATTTTAGGCTAAGGGACACTTGGCTCAGGTCCCAAGGCTGCCGAACTTATTTTTGAATTATTTAGCTGATTTTATGAAAAATGAAACTATAGGTAAGAGCTCCACTTTTTGCCAAAACAAGCCCACACTTTTTACTGAAGCAATCTCAGATGAAAATTTTTATGAGTCCAATGAATTTGAAATGTGGTTTACACTTAAATTTCACTATTGTATCATATTGTTTGGGTTCCGAATGAGTTTTGAAGGTCCAAAATAAGTTTTTGACTTTGTTGTCAGGGAGATACCGCATCTCTTTGCCAAGGGGGATATATAAATAGACCCCAAGATCGCAAATTTGGCATTTTTCCTTCATATTTGAGAGCCTAAAATCCTAAATGGGTATGATAACTCAAAATTGAGTTGTGTGGGTGACTTAGGAGCTTGATTATCATTTATTATTATGATTATCATCCGAATTAAGCTTTATGGCATTTTGGGGATTGTGAAGTGAAGATGGGCATGTGGTGAATGATGCAAGGTTTTTGGGTTCGGCTTTGAGGTAGGCTTCCTCCTACTCATCTTTGAAGATGATGTGTATTATGCATGACATGTGAATATGACTGTTAGGCTTGATTATGAATAAAAAACTTAGTACTGATTATTGATGATCGGGGAATTAGTTGTTGGTTTTGGACCCGTAAGGTGGAATGTTTATGACTCTTTTAGAACTTTATTGCCTTTTTTCTATGTTAAGCTAATTTTTAGCATGGATATGATAGTATCCTAGGTTTGGGATGTGATTTATGTGTTAGAATCATGGTTAGTATGCTTAACCTTAGTTGGGATATTCTAGTGATCTTGAAACCACAATTTGGGTAATGTTGGTTTAAATGCCCATGTTTCTATGTGAAGTTCATATCTTACGATTAGTTATGGCTTACTTGACATCTAGAAGTTGAACAAGATATCTTAGCCTAGTTTGGGGCATGGTTGCCTAATTAAGTAAATTGAGGATTAGAAGTAGGATCTTGACCCACCTTAAGCTGGGATTCATATAATTAGACCTTAGACACTTGTTAAACGCTTAGAGAATGGCCTTGGAAGCATGTCGGCTAATCATTGTAAATGAGTTATGAGGATAGTATTTGAGGTGATGTATATGGTTGTTGACTACATTATCGTTAATGTTATGAGTAGCTATGGATTATGCTATTAATTAAGTCCATGACTATGTTATCATTTAAATCGATGACTAGACTACTAGTTTGGGTTTTGGACTATTGACAGCATCCAAGCACGCACGCAAGTGTACATGGTATTATAAAGTAGTAAAGTGGCCTTCAAGAAGCCAAGTATCGATCCCATAGGGATTTGATCTAACAACGATTCAATACTAGTTCACAATTTAGATTAATAGAAAAGTAAACAGTACGTAAATTAAAAGTCTTGGAATAATCAATGGAGTAAAGCTCAGGGTTAAAGCACTTCAAACAATCATACTATGTTATTGAACTTCATTCATTAATTTGTTTATCTTGGTTGTTGATTCATAGGGTTAATTGCATGATCATTGTCTCCCGACCTCTAATCTTTTACCTAATTTGGACATTACAACTACATCATTGAGCGGGGATGTAATAATCCAATTAAGTTATTAAAGCTATCATCCTATTTTTGAATCAAGTAAGGCATCTAAGTACATCCTTGTCCTAGACGCTAATTTGAATTCTTTATTTTAATAAAGAATAAAAATCATACTTTATTTATTCCTATGTTCTATCTCTCTATTCCCTCTCCCGAGATCAAAAGATCGACAATATATGTATTTTACGGGTGATCAATCCATAAAATAATTAAAATAAGAATAAACAAACAACCAAATATGATAAGCAAATCCAACGAAATTAATTTAAAACAATAGTACTCATGTTCTTGGCTTTAACCCCAAAAAAGGAATTTTAACCGATAATATTTATAATCACGATCCAAATAATTGAATAAATGTTATGAATTATTAATAGCTAAATAAAAAAATAGTAAAACCTAAAATTTTGTGCAGCAGCCGCTCCAATTAATTCCACAATGTTCCAGCATTTAATATTGTCCAAGTATTCTCTCCAGCCACCTAACAACATATGTGTATTTATAATATAATAATTCTTATCCTTGTAGGATTAAGAAAATTGTAATGTTCCAGCTTCCAAGACATACCTAACCACGTGAGTAATACATTATATCACATTAACCAAAGCCAAACCGTGTATGGGATATGATGTGCAATATTGGAGCGGTGGAATAGATCATGCGTCGCACGCATTAGTTCATCGAAATGGAGGGAATAATGCATTAGTTCATCGCGTGCAATCACTGGAATTTCATCTTCTTTAATTTCTAAGGCAGTGGAGCACTGAACTAGAGCATGCGTCGCATGCTCATCGTACGCACATATTAGAAGTTGTGTCTAAAATTTTGGTTAAGTCTTTATCGTCTCATCGTTCATCCCTTGTCTTGTGGAGTATTTTCCATGGATTTTCGGCCTTTATATCATCATTATATCACCGTATTCATCTCGCAAAGCTTCCTACATAATCACACACCATGAATTAGAGATCATAACAACACAATATCTATGACGATGAATCAAAATACAATCTAAGACTAGGCTAATTCGCAATGATCTTTAACTTTATGTTTCGACGCTTAACTTACTCAAATTAAACTTTGTATATTACAAACAATTTATTACACCCATAATTACACATTTAAACCATTTGAAACAAATTAAACACATTAGAATCAAATGAAATCAACTAGACACGCAACTAGCTCAAGCTAGTAAAACTAGTTTTCTCGATTAAACTCTAAATGACCTAATTAAGTACAAACTTGTTTGGAAAGTACGTTGAACATTGTCATCATGCACTTGGACACTCAAATACTTATTTATATCAATATTAACACGTTAAGCACATGAATTACTCTCAAAACAAGTCTAAATAAGATAGAACAGTAACACTAGGATGCATAAATACACCCAACATCAACTATGATATTACTAATGTTATACTTTTCCTAGTAACCAAACTAGTGATTAGGCTAGAAAGTCCTCTTGTTGCTAATATTGTGAGTCATGATACTAAGGGCTCTAGAAGACATATTTATTGACTACATGAGAAGCTATGCTACTAACCATGTTGAATCCAATATTGCATTGTAATATTCATGTTATATGCATTCATATATCTATGGATAAATTGTCCTTGACTATGAATGATGGGTTATGAAGGTATGCTCTTTCTCGCTTCTCTTTTACTTTAGCCCTCGTGGGGCTTGTCATTTACTTTAGCCCTCATGGGGCTTACAATTTACTTTAGCCCTCGTGGGCCTTGTCATTTACCTTAGCGCTCGTGAGTTCTGCACTTTACTTTATCCCTTGTGGGTTTTGCACTTTACTTTAGCCCTTGTGGGGATTTTCTTTTATTATTGGGCCTAAGGTCGTGAGTACAATGTTGTGATTATTTCAGACATATTATTAGGCCGAGGGTTATGTTATGATATTGGTTAGATAACCGAGAAGTATTTATGTAATGTCACGAGTTTGTACCCTTCATACTACACGGTGCTCATAATCTCAAAGGACCACAAGCTAAACCATGACTGGTACCTGTAGCATTAGCTGAATAATAATACTGTAATATGCAAAAATTAGGCAGAAAACATGCCATAAGGTTCAATACTCTAATAAAACTGAATATGGTATAACAATACCAAAACTGAAACATCTGTCTGAAAATACTTTAGTCTGAAAAGCCTCTAAACTGACTAAAATGTGGAGTTGATGGGACAAGTCCCCAACTAACCCCGGCTACTGAAATAAACTAAAATGTTGAAATAATAATCATGTCCTCAAACTATGAGAACTCACCACTAACACTGACTACTGAAGATCTTAACTGCTAAGGGTGCTCGGGAGCCCGTACGTCTGAACCTATGATATAAAACATCATAGCACAAGAGAAAAGTATGCATCGGTACTTTAAATATACGGGTATGCTAAGTGAGGTAGGCTAAAATGCATAGGTTTATAGGCATGAACAATACTGACTGAATGACACGAGTATAACTGGATGAGAGTACATGCATGAATATGTTACTATAACTGAGATTGTGATAACACTGAATACTGAGTCTAAATAATGATTAACTGATATCTGCGTATACTGATACTGAACTACTAATAACTGAATAATTGTATTTAACAGTCCTGATTTGGTGGAACTATACTGAGTTTTGTATTGAACTGAATGACTGTGTCTGACATTCTTGAATCTATAGAACTGAACTGAGTTCTATTACTGAGACTGAATCTGAAACTGAGACTGTGGGAGGTAATCATCTAACCGACATGCCTCTTTCTAAATAGATTAGGTCCAACCTATAACCCCAGTTGGAAGGGTATCAGTACCGTGCCACAGGTAAAGACAAGATGAGTCACCCTCATCTGGCAGGTTCTCTAAACGAGAATGATGGTACCCTCAACTGGCAGGTAAATCACCTCATCAACCCTCAACTGGCAGGTTCATGTCTCAACCTACGCTAACTATGTAGTTCTGGAACACAAAGACTGCATCTAAGTATCACACCCTCTACTGGCAGGTGAGTCCCAATCCTTAGGTTCACTCGGTGCTGAATCCTACTCCCAATTGAATAGACACTAAACTAATTTCAAAACTGTACTAGGCTTGACTGAACTATTACTGATTATACTGACTAACTGAACTAAACTGAGTTTATTGAGTTCCGTTGATTGATGGAATACTACTGAATTCTATTAACTGAATGAATCTACTGAGCTATGAACTGAATACTGAACTGGACTGGACTGATACTGCGTCTACTGAGTTTTTCCTGAGTTCAGTAACTGATTGAGAGTACTACTGATCATAAAATGGCTGATACTATCCTGAGACTGACCATGGCTCAAGGTAATCAGTTAAATTATTGGGTATTAAATACCCCTAGGACACAATAGCATAAATTATAAGACATGGCACAATCTTGAAACATGATAAATAACTACTTGATCATCAGTCATTCATTGGGACATTCTAGCAAACACTTGCATGCCATGAACTTGAATACATACTAACTTGATATAATTTCATTATTTAATTCTCATGAACAACTCATCAAATACTTGGAAAGCATTGTATATACACATAGTACAAATCAACACATGAACATCACAATTTCAAGGCTTTAACATAAATTTACATGATACTACATACATAATAGTTGTTCTTACATAAATCTTGCACTTAATCATGGAATAGAAATCTAACCATCATTATAATCATGAATACACTTGAATCCAAATCATGAAAAATATGAAATCAAACTACTTGAAGTTTAAAATAGTTCCTTGAACTCCAAGGGTGGAAGGAACCGTTGGATGAACACTTGACATACCTTGGTTGCTAAATCTTGAAGATTAATGGTGGAATTTTGAGCCTTGAATTTGAAATTCAATCACCTAGGGTTTTTGTTCTTGAGAAATTTGTGAAATAATGAGTGTATGTTGCCAATAGAAGGCTAAATTTCATATTTTAGGGGGGCTGAAGGATGTGGGAAAATACCCAAATACCCCAAAGGACATGGCTTTTTACTGACTAAAAATCCAAACTATTAATGCACAGACCGATGCACCGCATCGAATCTGCGTCGGTTCACTAGAAATTTCCACTAGAGCCAAGGACGGAGGACTGTTAAGATGATAATGATACCCGACAAGGCCGGAGGATACTGTGATGATGATATTGATACCCGGCAAGGCCGGAGAATGTTGTGATAATGATATATATACCCAGTTCGAGTCTGGAGAATGGTTGTGATATAGATTGTGTACCTTGTATTCATTCTTGCATGTGCATACCCTATCAGCCAGTATGAGATGGTTGCATAAATATGGGTGATGACTATGCCTTGTGTTTTTATGTGTTGATTGAGCTTTTCGAGCCTTGGGCGGTGGGGGAAATGCATAGGCTCGGTTAGGTATTTGATTGTTCGAAATAGCCGGTTACTCCCATTGTTATTGATATTGTTATTATCATTGTTATGATCATTATTATGGAGAGTTTATGATAGATTGGTTATTGATTCGGTATTGAGATTTGAGATATATTTTTGGCCTCTTCTAACTTACTATTTCATTATTATGCATGATTATTTCATGTCTAACCATGAGGATTAGAAACCCTGAACATGATAGTTTTAAATCCTGATAGGATTATAATGAGGCCTTAAAATGAAGATATAATGATATAGATTGTGCTTTGAGATGACCTTGTATCTATCTATATATATATATATATATAAGATAGCCATATGTAGTTAGACCTATCAACCGGGTCAGGCCGATTCAAACCAGCTCGTGACCAGACCACTTGACTTTTAATCGATTTTTACCGATCCAAACTGGTCAAAATGTAAAAAAATCAAAATTACATGTTTTTTCCAATATATACTATATATTCACACTTATATGCATTTTAAATACGTTAAACAATAAACATATAACATATATACATTACATATTATGCTACTTTAGATTTTAGAAAACATATACACGTGTATTCATTAAATATATACTACTTTAGTGTTTATAGAAGATATATACACAAATATACGTACAATATAATATATATATACTACTTAAAATACTACTTGAAACAATATACATACAACATATTTACACTAACTATATACTACTTTAGAAAACATATAAACATGTATACATTAAATAGATACTACTTTAGAGTTTATAGAAGATATATACACATACATACGTACAATATAATATATATGCTACTTAAAATATTGCTTGAAACAATATACATACAACGTATATACACTATATATATACTACTTTAGAAAATATATACACATGTATACATTAAATATATACTACTTTAGAAAACATATATACATGTATACATTAAATAAAATACTAACTTTAGAGTCTATAGAAAAAATACACATATATGTAGAATATATACTACTTAAAATACCACTTGAAAGTTGAAGGATATATACATTACATGTTATAGTACTTTAGAAAATGTACACACATATATACATACAAGATTATAATGTTTAATACTTAATATAATAATACTTGAAGTTTTTGAACATGTATTCAAAAATTTACAATTTTATATACAACACTTATATGTATTTTTATATATCAATAGTAGTTATCTAAGTAATATTTGCTAACATTATTTTTATTTTTCTATTATATGTATATATGCTTGTTATATTTGTTACTTAGTGTAAAGTTTGATATTAAATTTGAAAGACCCCGCAAAAAAATCTTAAGCGTAAATCAGTCCCTTCGAGCTTGATAAGGGATCCCAGGCTTAAAAAATTTCAGCCAAGTGTTAGAACTTAGTCTTTTCAAATCTCAAACATTGAGGAATTTATTTACGACCTTCCCGACCTCTGAAAGTTAGTTTTTAAGTTGATTAATGATCATGGGAGTCAATAGTACATTTCAGGTGAGTTTCAGAATTTTCGGACAAGCATAAAGGCATGTTTGAAACTCAAAAATAGCAGCTCAAGGTGATTAGCCCGCGGCGCCTCGCTCAGTTCGGTGCTAGGTGAAGCCCGCGATGGAGACCGCGGTGCCTTGCCCAGAGCAGCGCTCCAGTGCCTGCGGCATCCTGGCTAGTCCGACCCGTATATTTTCTGCAGTTTTGTTCCACATTTTTTAGGGCAAATGGGTCATTTTCCTTTACTCCACAGCTCCATAACACGGGATTAAAGCCCCCAAATAGCAAACTCACTCATTCTTTTCACAAAATCCTCTCAAGAACAAGCCCTAGCTTCATCTAGTTCAAGAAACAAACCTCAAGAATTTGCCCCAATCTCCACGAAGTTAGCAATTAAGGTATGTGAAGTGTTCATCAAAGGGTTCCTTCCGCCCTTGAAGTTTAAGAAACTATTTTTAAAAACTTCAAGTGTATTGATTTCGTGAATTCTATGTTGGGTTTGATTATAATGATTAATTAGGTTTCTAATCCATGTTTTATTACAAGTTTTATGTGTATTTAATTGATATATGTGTAGTATCTTCTGAATCCATGTTAAACCCTTGAATGTGTTAATTTATTATGGTAGCTATGATGCATTAGCATGTTCTTCATGCCAAGTATAAGGTTATGCCTTCTATGTGTTTGACAAAATGCCTAAGTGAATAAATTGTGCATTGTAGTTTGTGACCTTATGATGAATTCATGCAAGAACTACATGTTCCAAATTTGCTCCCATGTTAAAGCTATACTTTGTAAGTGATTGATGGAATGTCCATGATAATTGACTAGTGAAATTATGATATGCTAGCATCCGTTTCCACTCATATATAAGCCCAAGAATATGGCAAAATATCTTAATGACTGCATTGTGAATAATTGACTGTTGTCATGTTATCAAGAAGTGCCATATCTTAGTATTAACTACGCTATCGAGTTCTAGGAGTATTTAATACCCGATAATTTAGTTGTTTACCTAGAGCCAGTGTTAGTACAGAATAGTATCAGTTATGTCATGATCAATAATACTCTCAGTCAGATATGAAACTTAGTAGAACTCAGTCAGTTATAGAACTCAGGAAAATTCAATAAACTAAGTATCAGTCTAGTTCAGTTTAGTACATCAGTTTTGTGTCTTTCAGTTGGGAGTAGGATTCAGTACCGAGTGAATCCAAGGATGGGGACTCACCTACCAGCAAAGGGTGTGATCTTTAGAAGTAGTCCTTACATTCCAGAACTATGTAGTCAGTATAAGTTGAGACATCAACCTGCTAGTTGAGGGTTGATGAGATGTCTTACCTACCAGTTGAGGTTACCACAGTTCTCATTCAAAGTACCTTCCAGATAAGGGTGACTCAACATTTATCTTTACCCATGGCACAGTACTGACACCCTTTCAACTGGGGTTACAGGTTAGACCCCAAATCAGTTCAAAGAAGGGGTATGTCGGTTAGATGATTACCTCCCACAGTCTTAGTTTCAATTTCAATCTCAGTATAGAAAATAGTTCAGTTCTACAAAAATCAAGACTGTCAGGCACAGTCACTCAGTTCAGTACAAAACTCAAAATAGTTCCACAGAATCAGGACTATCAGACATAGTCACTTAGTTATCAGTAATACAATATTAGTAAACTCTGATATCAATAAACCAGTGATTCAGAACTCAGTATTCAGTATTACCATGATCTCAGTTATAGTTCAGGCATTCAAACATGTACTCTCGTTCAGTTATGTTTATGTTATTCAATCAGTTATTGTTCTTGCATATGAACCCATGCACATCAGCCTACCTCACTTAGCATACCAGTACATTCAAAGTACTGACGCATACTTTTCTCTTATGATATGATGTCTTATATCATCAGTTTAGACATACGGGCTTCTGATCGCACTTAGCAACCCAATCTATTAGCGGCAGAGTTAGTAGTGAGTCCTCATAGTTTGAGGATAGATTTATCATTTTAGTTATATCAGTACTCAATTTACTTCAGTAGTCAAAGTTAGTTGGGGACTTGTCCCATCAACTCCTTCTTCAGACAGTAGAGGCTTTTTAGACTAGAGTATTCTAGATAGATGTATCAGTATTCAGTTCTCAGTATTGATATTCAGTATTTATTTTATATTTGAACCTTTTGGTAGATTTTCACCTAATTTTTGCATAATAACAGTATTGTTATTCAGTTATTGCAGCTGGTACAGTCATGGGTTAGCTTGTGGTCCTTTGAGATTATGAGCATCGTGTAGTGTCTGGGGTGCAGACTCGGGGCATTACAAACTTGGTATCAGACTGTAAGATTCAATAAAGTCATATGAAGTCTAAAAGCCGCGTCTAGTAGAGTCTTATTCATAGGTGTGTAGCGCGCCACACTTATCGGCAGGATGCTATTAGATGTTCTAGGAAGAGTTTTATTTCTTTCAGTAATCATGTTGTATGGGTAAGCGCAAGCTCAAGTTAAACTCTCTATCTAACCTAAGTGTTTCTTTCGTTTATAGAATATTCCTCCAAAAAGTACTAAGGGAATAGGAATGGGAGACCAGCCAGCACCTCAGCCTGTCCAGCTAATTCCCCTGGACGAACATGTCTCCAACGCTGAATCCAGAGCAGCTTTCACCACCCTAGCTCATTCATTGGTAGCCCAGAATAAATTCTCAGCTGCCATTCCAGCCAACCTAGTGGCTAATACTGTTGCAGCCAGGATTTGAGACGTCACCCGAATGAACCCTCTATGTTTTACTGGGTCTAAGTCAGATGAGGACCCTCAAGAATTTCTTGATTAGGTGCAAAAAGTTACAAATATTATAGGGGTTCCAGCTAATCAGAGTACTGAGCTAGCTTCATATCAGTTACAGGACATAGGTCACTCATTGTTTAAATAGTGGAAAGCAGAATGGGCAGCAGATGCAGGGCCCATAGAATGGGAGGAGTTTGTTACTGTTTCTCTTGATAGGTTCTTCCCACTAGAGTTGAGAAAAGTAAAGGTTTTGGAATTTATAAATTTAAAGCAGGGCAACATGACAGTGAAAGAGTATTCTCTCAAGTTTACTTAATTAGCTAGATACTCTCCTCATATGGTGGCAGATAGCAGGTCTAGGATGAGTAATTTTGTGTCTGGGGTTTCTAGAAGTGTGGTCAAGGAGTGTAGAACAGTAATGCTAATTAAGGATATGGACATATCCAGGATCATGGTCCATTCTCATCAAATAGAAGAGCTAAGACTATGGAGAAGGAAAGGAAGAACAAGAGGGCGAGGATAGGTAGTTTAAACTTTGCCCAGCCTAAGTCAGATGGAGGAAATCGTTCTCAATTCATCCCAAAATCCTTAGTTCTAGATCCATCCTCAGCCAGTGCCCCAGTGATGAAATTTAGAGACGGCAACAGAGATAGGGCGCCAGACCCTAAGCCTCAGGGTAGTGTCAGCAGTGCTCAAACCAATCTTTTTTTCCAGAAATATGGCAGAAACCACCAGGGTATCTACAGGGCTGGCAGTGATATGTGTTTTAGGTGTGGAAAGCCAGGTCAGAGAGTCATAGATTATCCCCAGTCAGGTTCCCAGGGTCAGCATAACTGTCCCCTAGACCAGTCAGGTCACCCGAATTAGCAGGGTACCTCTTTCAGTGCCACCAGTGGGCAATACCCAAATAGACTCTACGCCCTTCAGTACTAATAGGATCAGTAAAGTTCTCATGAGATAGTCACTGGTACGTTATGAGTTTATCATTTACACGTTTATGCTTTGCTAGATCCAAAAGCTTCTTTGTCTTTTGTTACTATCTATATAGCTATAGACTTCGGAGTCAGTCCCAAAATTTTAGTAGAGCCTTTCTCAATATCTACCCCAGTGGGTAAATATATCATAGCCCAGTGGGTATATAGGAACTGTTCGATTATGGTATCTCAGAAATTTACCTCAGCAGACTTAGTCGAATTAGAGATGACCCATTTTGATGTCATTCTCAGCATGAATTGTCTTTATTCCTGTTATGCCTCGGTCAACTGTAGAAATAGAATTGTCCAATGTCAGTTTCCAAATGAGCCCATCCTAGAGTAGAGGGGTAGTACTTCAGCACTTAGGGGTCAGCTTGTTTCATACCTGAGGGTAAGAAAAATGATATCTAAGGGGTGTGCCTACCATCTCATTTGAGTCCAAAACTCTAGCTCAAAAACCCTTAATCTTGAATCAGTGTTAGTAGCATGTGAATTCCCAGATGCATTTCTCAAAGATCTTCCCAGAGATCCCTCCAAAAGGGAAATTGACTTTGGAATAGATCTTCTTCCAGATACTTAGCCTATCTCTATTCCTCTATATAAAATGGATCTAGTAGAACTCAAGGAGTTAAAATAATAGTTGAAGGATCTCTTAGATAAGGGATTCATCAGAACCAGCGTGTCCTCGTAGGGTGCACCAGTTCTATTCGTGCATAAGAAAGATGGTTTCCTCAGAATATGTATCGACTACCGTCAGCTAAATAAAGTCATGGTAAAGAACAAGTATCCACTCCCCAGAATCGATGACTTTTTTGACTAACTTCAGGGTACCAGTTACTTTTCCAAGATAGACCTCAGATCAGGCTATCATCAGCCCAGAGTCAGGGAATGTGATATCTCAAAAATAGCCTCAGAACTTGGTATGGTCACTTTAAATTCTTAGTCATGTCATTTGGTCTTACCAATGCCCCAGTAGCTTTCATGGACTTGATGAACCGTGTGTTCAAGAGGTACTTGGACATGTTCATTATAGTCTTCATAGATGATATTCTTGTCTATTCCCGCAGTGAGTATGGTTATGTAGACCATCTCCGAATAGTATTGTAGACTCTCAGAAACCATCAGATGTTCGCCAAATTCAGTAAGTGCAAATTTTGGCTAAGGTCAGTAGATTTCCTTGGTCATATCATTTTCGGTGATGGAATTAAAGTAGATCCCCAAAAGACTGAAGCAGTAAGAAACTGGCCCAGACCCATCTCTCTATTAGATATTCAGAGTTTCTTGGGTTTGGTTGGCATTTAATGATGGTTAGTGATAACGCTCAACTTACACATCAATTTAGTGCAAGACATTCGTCGTCAATATATCTACCCAACTTTGGAGTTGGGGTTGAATCCACGAGGAATAATGTGAGTGGCGATTAAACTAATTTAAAACTATAGCTATAAGTTGAATTCAAACAAATGATACGAAAAGATAAAATGGAGGTTTTTGATGATCAAACAAATGTTAAAGTTTTAACTTGCTTCATAGCTAAAAACTAAAATTTCAATAGTTCAAATCAGTGATAGAGAGGAACTAAGGTTGTGATCACTATGATTATTAATCTCCATTAAATAATAACTCTAGTATTGGGTTCTCATAACTTGTGGAAAACACCAAATTATCAGTTTCGACAGTCCATCTAAGTGTTTCTCAACCTGCCTAGATGTTGAACTCCGTAATTCTCTTAAACTTAGGAAATCATTTTATTCATACTGATTTTATCTCAAGTTGATCAATCTTGTTACAGCATTAATCATTAGATGGGAGCTTAACCTTCCTAAATCCTTGTTGATAATTCGCTACCTTTAGTTTATTTCTTAGTTCGAGCAAATCAACATAAGGCAAGATTTATTGTTTCCAACCAATAAATAACAATCATAACAAAGGAATAATCAAGATGTCCACACAATCACTCAAACCCTAACCAACTATTAAATCCATGGGGGAATAATCATAAATCCCACAACCCTAGTTGTGGGTTTTAGTTCCACATGAGAAAGAAAAAGATAGCAACAATTGTAATCATCATTCAAAGTAATTAAATTTACAAACGATGAAGTCTAAAGTTGATTCTTTTCTAAGTTCATGAGAAAATTTCCACAACCAAATCAAAGAGTTGAAAATTAAATTCTAAGTTTTGAGCCCCAAAAAGAGGTTTCTTTTTATTTGGAATAAGTTCAATATGTTCCGCCCCTTTCTTCATTAGAAAACCCTAATATATGCTTTAAATACTTCATCCTAATTATGGAAACAAATCACAGATCACAGTATTTTTTCAGACAGACGACGACGTGTGTGATGGCTTATCAGGAGTCTGATGGCTTATCAAGAATGTCGTCAGCTCCTCTTCAAATTTGAGCAAGTTCCATCTTCAGCTGACGATGAAGCTTGAAGGCTTATCAAACATATGATGACTTATTAGAATTGTCGTCACTTCTTCACTTTAAGTTCTTAAGCACTGCCTAAGCCTGACGATGATCCTGAGGACTTATCACAACTCTAACAGCCTATCACAGGTTGTCATCACTTCTTCTATCTGAATCTCACTCTCTGTCTAAGGCTGATGGCAACTCTGATAGCTTATCACAAGGCTGACGACTTATCAGACAAGTCGTCAGCTATACTTCCCTCTCTACTTGCTCAGAAATCAACTCTTTTACTTTCATTATTGCTGGTTCTCTTGTATCTTGACTTTTTCTACAATATCAAAGAGAAAATGATCAAACACGACAAACAAGTTAGAAACTAGCAATGTAACCATGCATGTACAAAGATTACACTATCCAAAAAAATTAGTAACTAGCAACATAACCAGTGTGCCCTTACAACAAGAGGTCCCTCCTCACTCATATGTGAACTCAAAAATGTCAATGCAGGGATGGTCAAGATACATTCACTCTCAGAAAGAAGTTCCAGTCAATATATGCCAAATACCATAAGTTTGCTATTATTTTCATTACCAAAGCTTTCAGATAGTTAAGTTAATATCACTATAGGACTTTTCTTCATCTTGTAATGTATGCTTGGGGATGGTATGATACACAAAGATATTTAAAGTAATTAAGCCTAAGCCTCCTTGGCACTACACTATTTTTGGGGTCTAACTTATCAACCTTTACCTTATTTCTTTCTTTCTTGATAAAAGCACATTCAAGCTGGGTGCAGTTTTTATTCATTCATTTTTCTTCACAACTTTTCTTTTCTCATTCTTTTTCTACCACACCCAGCCTTGCATTTTTTTTACCCTTCTTCATACCCACTTTACATCACGTACCCCTTTGATATCCACCCTCAACTTAGGCTATTTGCCAAAGTCAAAGTGCACAATGTCCAAGGAGGACCAGGGCCAAAATAGGTCCATTGTGATACAAATAGAAAGGTGATAGGTATAATAAGAAGAATAGGCATTCAGACTCAAAATCAGGATCAAAGGATATTATTCACACATGGAAGGTCATTTAGACTAAAAGTGGACTAATATCAACAACGGACTATGATCCTTTCCTAATCGCAATCCTACAACCAAGGCAAGACCAACTGGGCAAGTTCTAGATTTAACACATAACGGAAACTAGGTAGTATCTCACACACATATGGCACAGAGGTAAATCACAAGTTACTACCCATTCGGTTCATGCAATTGTTTATCAATGGTTATCATGTCACTAGTACTAATGCCATAACAAGATGTACAGTGGTCACACATAAATGCATATCATACAGTTATAAAACAGACCATTGAAGAGGTGTTCAAAAATCAACATAAACATGTTAACTGCTTAAGGTACTTACATTTCTCCTAGTCAACTACAACATTTTACAACAAATCATAATACGTCTAAATATGCCGGCTCTACTAGGAACAAGACTCCGAGGAAAAGAGGCACGTCAAAAAAATCCCCAAGAGGACATCAACACCCATAAGTAGCCTCACATTCAACTTAAAATCATGTAATGTCCCCAATGCGTCAAACCAAAACAAGAGAGTTAGACACATACCTGTGGCACAATAGGTGTGAAAAACCAATGTCAATCACATAATACAAATACAAATAACAAAATACCTTAGGTTGCCTCCCAAGCAGCGCCTAATTTAGTGTCTCAGCATGACCCAATTCAGTTTTTTCCTCCACCTTGAGGATATGAATTTCATCCCCAACTTAAATTTCATCTTCTTGCCTCGCTCATAGGGGAGTGGTACAAAAATTAAGAAGTCGAGTAATGGATTGAGCATGTAAACCACTCGACCTTAAAGTGAGGTGTGTTTTTATGTTTCTTGTCTAATGTAAAATCAAGAATATAGGATTATTTTTCATCATCTTCACACTTTTATACTATTCTAAATGATTCCACAAACAAGAGATCATCTAAACATAATGTATAAAAGTTCTTTGAATAAAGCCCAATCAATCCTACTTCAAAATTTACACTATCTACTACACACTCACTTTTATCACCTTCTGGACATCTTCACTTTGAATTGGGGTAGAGTTTTTATTAGAGATTTTCTTTGTTTCTTCTTTTGCCTCTAACACCATGTCCTCAATCTCGAAATCATCTCTCATGGTTGGTTTGGTTGGTTGGGAAATCACTGAGGGTTGCTCAACATCAGTATAGGGTTCTTGCTCCTCATCTTCACACTCTTCTATTATTTTAAATGATTCCACATACAAGATATCATCTAAACATAATATAGAAGAATGCTTTGAATGATTTACCTCTATATCCATCTCCTTGTTACTGATTGGCTTCATGTATTAACACATATCACATACGATATCATATATTTCTTTCTGGGGATCTAATATTCATTAAAATATAGCTTCAATGCCACTCTTCCCGATGCTTCGTTCTTCCTTTTCTTGACTATAAGACCTATCAAACTTATAAGAAGAACTAGAATTTGGGTTAGCATAATAGGGGGGCATTTGGGAAATCACTCCAATTTCCATCTTGACCACCACATAAAGAACCATTACACACCCGGTAGGATAGAGATGGTGCACACATATCTCTCCAGGGAGCATATCTATAATCTTTCCAAAAGTGAGGTCCATCACAATATGGACATGGATCATCAAGATAAAATTTCCAACCACCAAGCTCAAGTTCATTCCACGATGCCATAGTAATAAGTAAACTAAAATAAAAATCTACCTAACACAAGAAATAAAAGAAAACTAAAAATAAATATTTACAAGTTTGAATTCAAGCAAGTAGGCTAAAATTGCAAACCAACTCAATACGACAAATTGTTCCCCAGCAACGGTGCCATTTTTGATAACGCTCATCTTATATGTCAATTTAGTCCAAGACGGTCGTCGTCAATATATTTACCCAACTTTAGAGTCGGGGTCGAATCCACGAGGAACAATGTGTGTGGCGATTAAACTAATTTGAAACTATAGCTATAAGTTGAATTCAAACAAATGATACAAAAAGATAAAATGGGGATTTCTTATGATCAAACAAATGTAAAAGTTTTAACTTGCTTCAGAGCTCAAAACTAAAATTTCAATAGTTCAAATCAATGATAGAGTGGAACTAGGGTTGTGATCACTATGATTATTAATCCCAATTAAATAATAATTGTAGTATTGCGTTCTCATGGCTTATGGGAAACACCAAATTTCAGTTTTGACAGTTCATCTAAGTGTTTCTTAACCTGCCTAGATGTTGAACTCCGTAATTCTCTCAAACTTAGGAAATCATTCTATTCATACTTATTTTATCTCAAGTTGATCAATCTTGTTACATCATTAATCATTAGATGGGAGCTTAACCTTCCTAAATCCTTGTTGATAATTTGCTACCTTTAGTTTATTTCTCAGTTTGAGCAAATCAACATAAGATGGGATTTATTATTTGTAACCAATAAAGGAATTATCAAGATGTCCCCACGATCACCCAAACCCTAACCAACTATTAAATCCATGGGGGAATAATCATAGATCTCACAACCCTAGTTATGGGTTTTAGTTCCACATGAGAAAGAAAGAGATAGCAATAATTGTAATTATCATTCAAAGTAATTAAACTTACAAACAATGAAGTCTGAAGTTGATTCTCTTCTATGTTCAAGAGAAAATTCCCACAACCAAATCAAAGGGTTGAAAATTAAATTCTAAGTTTTGAGCTCCAAAAGGAGGTGTTTTTTCCTTTGGAATAAGTTTAAGATGTTCCGCCCCTTTCTTCATTAGAAAACCCTAACATATGCTTTAAATACTTCATCCTAATTATAGAAACAAAATCATAGATCACAGTATTTTCTCAGATAGAAGACAACGTATGTTATGGCTTATCAGGAGTCTGATGCCTTATCAAGAATGTCATCAGATCCTCTTTACATTTGAACAAGTTCTATCTTTAGCTGACGATGAAGCCTGATGGCTTATCAAACATGTGACGACTTATCAGAATTTTCGTCGCTTCTCCACTTCAAGTTCTCAAGCACTTCCTAAGCCTGACGGCTTATCACAACTCTACCAGCCTATCATAGGTTGTCATTACTTCTTCCAGCTGAATCTCATTCTCTATCTAAGGCTGACGGCAACTCTGATAGTTTATCATAAGGTAGACGACTTATCAGAAAAGTCGTCAGTTATACTTTTCTGTCTACTTGATCAAAAATCAACTCTTTTACTTCCATTATTATCGATTTCGTGTATCTTGACTTTTACTGCAATATCAAAGAGAAAATAATCAAAAAGGGCAAAAGTTGTTTAAGACTTCACAATTATTCTCTGTTAAAAGCCTCAAATATGTTAGCATCTACTCACACATCATTTAGTTGAGGGATTTTCATCTATTGCATCCCCTATGTCCAGATTGACTTAGAAGAAGGTCAAATTTTAGTGGTCAGATTCTTGTGAGAAGAGTTTTCAGGAGTTAAAGAATCGACTCACTAAAACACTAATTTTGACTCTACCAGATGGTTTAGATGGATTTGTTGTGTATTGTGATGCTTCCAAAGTTGGTTTAAGGTGTATTTTGTTGCAAAGAGGTAAGGTCATAGCCTATGCCTCTAGACAGATCAAACCCCATGAAAAGAACTATCCTACTCATGATCTTAAGTTAACAGTAGTAGTATTTTCCTTAAAGATTTGAAGGCACTATTTGTATGGTGTTCACATTGATGTTTTCACTGATCATAAGAGCCTACAGTATGTGTTCTCTAAAAAAGACCTAAACCACCATCAAATAAGGTGGTTAGAGTTATTGAAGGACTATGACATGAGTGTTCTGTATCATTCGAGCAAAGTCAGTGTAGTGGTTGATGCTCTTAGTAGGATGTCTATGAGAGTATTGCTCATGTGGATGATGGTAGGAAGAAGTTAGCTCAAGAAGTTCATCAGCTTGCCTGACTAGGTGTTCGCTTAGTCAATTCAGCAGAAGGTAGTGTATGGGTGCAGAGTAGTTCAGAATCATCCCTAGTTTCTGAAGTAAAGGAAAAATAGGATAGGGATCCCAGCCTTAAGTTTAAAGAATTAGTCAGACATCAGAAGATAGAGGTTTTCTCCCAAGCGGGAGATGGTGTATTTCAATGTTAGGGTCGGCTATGTGTGCCAGGTGTAGATGACCTGAGGCAGCGGATTCTTACAGAAGTGCATGATGCATGTTACTCTATTTATCCAGGGGTCACTAAGATGTACCGTGATTTGTGGGAAATCTATTAGTAGAGTGGGATGAAGACGGACATTGCAGAGTTTGTAGCTAAGTTCTAGATATGTCAGAAGGTTAAAATTGAGCACTAAAAACCTAATGGGTCTATGTAGGAGTTCAATATTCCCACTTGGAAGTGGGAAGAGGTGAACATGGATTTTGTGATAAGTTTGCCTCGTACTCATCGTCAACATGATTCAGTTTGGGTTATTATACATTGGATGACCAAATTAGATCATTTCCTACCAGTCTATACCTCTTATTCAGTCGAGGACTATGCCAAACTCTATGTCAGAGAGTTGGTCAGATTACACGGAGTTTCGTTATCTATTATCTCAGATAAAGGTATATAGTTCACCTTTTATTTATGGGAGGCATTCCAAAAGGGTCTTTGTAATGACCCGAATATGGTACCTAAAATGCCACAAGATGCTCATGACCCCGAAGAACCACAACATAACCTATGACTAATATCTATAACTGAGCATTGCATTACATCAGTATAAATGCGGAATAAAAGGCTGAAAAGCCATAAGATTCAAAAATCTATTAAAATATAACATCTAGAGATATGGTATATCAATGCCAAAACAACTGACATAACGATCTGAACATGCTAGTCTGAAAGCCTCTAAACTGTCTAAATAAGGAGTTGATGGGACATGTCCCCAACTAACTCCAACTGCTAAAATAAACTAAGTATTGAAAAAATGAATTTGTCAAATAATAACATCCTCGAATGATGAAGACTCACTGCTAGTCCATCTGCTGAACGGCTAATCTACTAAGGATGCTCTAGAGTTCGTGCTTTTGAACCTATGGTATAAACACCATAGTGCAAAAGAAAAGTATGCGTCAGTACGTGAGAATGTACTGGTACAAAAGTGAGGTAAGCTGAATGCAAAGATTCATATACATGAACTATAACTGACTGACATGAACACGAATATGACTATGTGAGGATACATGCATGAATATGTGAACTGTAACTGAAGTCATGATAATACTAAATCTGAAAACTAATAACATGAGTTTTGTGTTAACTGAGTGACTGTGTCTGACAGTCCTGATTCTAATAGAACTAGCTGAGTTCCATGCTGAACTGTATGACTGTATCTTACAGTCCTAAATCTAAAGAACTATCAGAGTTCTTTTACTAGGATATGAGAGATAGTAATCTAACCAACATGCCTCTAATAAGCTATTATAGCTGAGTTATGGTCCAATCTATAACCCTAATTGGAAGGGTGTCAATACCGTGCCACTAGTAAGGACAAGCTGTGAGTAACATTCATCTGGCAATGTCCCCAAAGGAGAATAGTGGGACCCTCATCTGGCAGTGTTGATCCACCTCATCAACCCTCTACTGTCAGTGTGTGCCTTCGTCCTTGGGTTCACTCGGTACTGAATCCTACTCCCAACTGAGTAGACACTGAACTGATTATACTGAGATAAACAGGACTGCGTTCATTGAGTTCCATGTACTGACAAAATATTACTGAATCCAATTAAATGACTGAGTTCATGAGATTTCTGAGTTTTCCTGAGTCATGTAACTGACTGAATTCTACTGATCATGGCGTGACTGAGATTATCATGAAACTGACACTAGCTTTAGGCACGCAGCTAAATTGTCAGGTATAAATACCCCCAGGACTTGATAGCATAAAAGTAATTCATATCACAAGTTCAAAAGCACAACAATGACTACACATATATCTATAATTCATTGACTAAGATATTTCATCAAACACTTGACATGCATTAACTTGTACAGGAATGGGGATTTCATACTATCACACTATAATGGCACTTTTTCCTTCACATAGGCATTTAATCAAACATATGGGGAGCATACTTTGGTTATACTATCAGCAATGCATCTAATTATCATGGTTGCATAAATAAATTTGCAATTTGAAGGGTTTATCATTAATATTATGCAAATCATCACATACTAGGATCAATCATTGGAATATGTAATTTAAAAAATGAATCAAAACCCAACAACAACATGGACATGAATTTCAATTCAACTAAATCATGAACATTCATAAATACACAATCTTTGGAATTTGAAAAGAGATTCTTGAGCTTCATGGGTAAAGGGGCCATGAATCAACACTTGAAATACCTTGATTGTAAGTTTGTTAAAGTTCTTGGACTTGAAGAACTTGAATCTCTTATTTTCTTAAAGAAGGGTTGTGATCTTGTTCTTGGGGATTGATCTATGAGAGAAACCCTAATTTAGTGTTATAGATGAATAATGAAGTTATGAGCCGTGGTCTGGTATAATTAGGTGTTAAAAAGGGTGGAAAAGACCCAAACACCCTTATAAAAATGGCTTTAAATTGCTGAACAGGATCTTCGATGGCTTGGGCGACGGTCCATCGCTGGATCGACAGCCCGTCAACCTTTCCATTGTACTAGGCTAGAATGTGATCTTTCTGTCCTAGTTGCAACAGTTTGGGCGATGGTCCATTTCTAGATCAAAGTTCCATCGACCATTCTATCATACCTGGCCAGAAGGTCGACTCACTGCCTTCACTGCGACGGTTTGGGAGATGGCCCGTTGGCCCTTTTCGTCACACCTAGGTGATTCAAACTGCTTTCTGTCTTTCGACCATAACTTTCTACCCCGATACCGAATTTAGGAAAATTTGGTATCGATGGAAAGCTTATTAAATTTCCCACACAACAAAAGTCAAAATCTTTGAAATTCCACGTGTATAAAAGTGGATTCATCCTTTAAAGTAAGTTTTTTAACATTTTTGGGATAATGTTTAACCTAGGTAGAAGTATGGGATAAATGATAATTTGAAGTACATACTGAACATGAACAATAGAAACATGACTACATAACTGACATTACTGAGATTCCTGCTGATCATGCATATCTGATGCATAGTTTTATGACTGTGCTGATACATAAATGCATGACTGAGAGTATAGATAAGCTGATCACGTATATTTGATGTGTGAATACATGACTGAACTAACTCATAAACATGCAACTGAACATCTAAGGGTAAGGATACCAAGTTTGAAATGAAAATTGAGCATAGTTTGTAATTGAAATTTGAACCATAAGCCGAATGAACTTAATGAAAGCTATTACCTTGGGATGGTTCTGAATTAGTCGAGAAGAGGTGAGGATACTTGGTCCGCATATTTGCTTTTACTTCCCAAGTAGCTCTCTCAACGAACTAATTTTGCCAAAGAACTTTGACTAGATGGACTTTTTTGTTCCTCAGTCTGCGAATCTGATAGTTAAGGATTTCGACTGGGATTTTCTCATAAGAGAGACTGTTCTGAATTTCTATGCCATCAATAAGGAATAGGAATGTTGGGTCACCTATGCACTTCTTAAGCAAGGAGACATGAAATACTGGATGCACTAAAGCAAGACCTAAAGGCAATTCGAGCTCATAAGCTAGTTTGCCGTAGTGACTGAGAATTTTAAAGAGATCGACATATCGGGGACTGAGCTTTCCCTTCTTACCAAGCCTCTACACTCTCTTCATTGGAGATATTTTTAGGTACACATAATCACCAATATTGAACTCGAGATCTTTTCTGCGCACATCTGCGTATGATTTCTGTCGACTCTAAGCTGTCTTGAGCCTCTCTCTAATTAACTGAACTTTCTCTGAGGTATCGAAGACCAAGTCAGGCCCTACTACTGTGGCCTATACTACTTTGAACCAACCGATTGGAGATCTACATCTCCTACCATAGAGAATTTCAAATAGAGCCATCTGAATACTGGAATGATAGTTGTTATTGTATGCAAACTCAATAAAAGGCAAGTGGTCATCCCAACTACCCATGAAATCAATTACACACGCCCTTAGAATATCTTCCAAGGTCTGAATGGTCCTTTCTGCTTGACCATCTATCTAAGGGTAAAAGGTTGTACTAATATAAACTCGGGTACCAAGACCCTTTTGGAATGCTTTTCAAAAATAAGATATGAACTGGGCACCTCTATCTAAGACAATAGATAATGGAACACCATGCAATCTGACCAACTCCCTGATATAGAGTCTGGCATAATCCTCAGCTGAATAAAAGGTATAGACTGGAAGGAAATGAGTTGATTTGGTCATCCTATCTATAATGACCCAGACTGAATCATGTTGATGACAAGTACGAGAAAAACCCATCACAAATTCCATATTCACTTCTTTCCACTTCCAAGTGGGAATATTGAACTCCTGTATAGACCCACGGCTTCTTATGCTCAACCTTAACCTGCTGACATGCAGATCACTTAGCCACAAACTCTATAATATCTCTTTTTATCCCATTCCACCAATAGATTTCCCACAAATCACGGTACATCTTAGTGGCCCCTAGATGAATCAAGTAACGTGTACCATGCTCTTCTACAAGAATTCATTGCCTAAATTCATCTATACTAGGAATACACAAACTATCCTGACAACGTAATACACCATCTCCTCCTTGGGAGAAAACCTCAACCTTCTGATCCTTGTCTGGCTCTTTCAACTTGACTAGACTGGGATCTATATCTTGTTTTTCCTTAACTTTGTAAACTAGAGATGATTTGGAACTAATCTGAACCCATATATTACCCTCGGCTAAATCAAATAAGTGGACACCTATTCTGGCAAGCTAATGAACTTTCTAAGGTAGCTTCTTCTAACTGTCTTCAACATGAGTAACACAACCCATAGACAGTCTACTCAGAGCGTCGGCCACTATTTGCCCTTGCTTGGATGATAAAGGACACTCATATCATAATCTTTCAGGAGCTCTAACAACCTTCTCTGATAAAGATTAAGATCTTTCTGAGAGAACACGTACTAAAGGCCTTTATGATCTATGAACATATCCACATGAACACCATACAAGTAATGCCTCCAAATCTTCAAGGCAAAAACTGCAGCTGCTAACTCAAGGTCATGAGTAGGATAATTCTTCTCATAGGGCTTAAGTTATTTGGAGGCGTAGGCTATGACCTTACCATGCTATATGAGAATACAACCCAAACCCACTCTAGATGCATCACAGTACACCACAAACCCATCTGAACCATCTGGAAGAGCTAAAACTAGGGCTGAGGTGAGTCGAGTCTTAAACTCTTAAAAACTCTTCTCACAAGGACCTGACCACTGAAACTTGACTTTCTTCTGAGTCAATCTAGACATAGGGGATACAATAGAAGAAAATCACTCAACAAACCATCTGTAATAGCTAGCCAACCCTAAGAAACTTCTAATATCTGATGGAGAGGCAGGGCAAAACCAGTTTCTTAATGCTTCGGTCTTTTGAGGATCAACTCTAATTCCATCACCGGAAATGATATGACCAAGGTATACTAGTGACCTTAGCCAAAATTTGCACTTACTGAATTTGAAAAATAACTGATGATTTGCGAGAGTCTGTAATACTATTCTGAGATGGTCTATATGATTATGCTCACTGTTAGAATAGACAAGAATATCATCTATAAAGACTATGACAAATATGTCCAAATACTGCTTGAACACACGGTTCATCAAGTCTATAAAATTTACTGGGGAAATACTAAGACCAAAGGACATGACTAAGTATTTAAAGTGACCATACCAAGTTTGGAAATCTATTTTTGGAATGTCACATTCCCTGACTCTGAGCAGATATAGTCTGATCTAAGGTCTGTCTTAGAGAAATAGTTGGCTCCCTAAAGTTGGTCAAACAAATCATCGATTCTGGGAAATGGATACTTATTCTTGACCATGACTTTATTGAGCTGGCGGCAATCGCACATTCTGATAGAACCATCTTTCTTTCACACGAATAAGACAGGTGCACCCCACGCGGACACACTGGGTCTAATAAATCGCTTATCTAAGAGATTCTTCAACTATTCCTTCAATTCTCTGAGTTTTGTTGGTGTCATTCTGTATGGTGCAATAGATATGGGCTGAGTATCTAGAAGAAGATCAATGCCAAAGTCTATTTCCTTTTTGGGAGGAATTCCTGAAAGATCTTTGGGAAAGATAATTGAGTATTCATTCACTACTGGGACTAATTCAAGACTGTGAGTTTTGGAACTAGTGTTCTTAACTCAAAAAAATTATAGACACATCCCTTAGATATCATTTTCCGTGCTCGAAGGTAAGAATAAGCTGACCTATGAATGCTGAAGTACTACCCCTCCACTCTAGGACAGATTCATTTGGAAACTGAAGAAAGAGAGTTTCTCTGGTTGCTGGACTCTGCTTTCTCAGAGATCTTAACCTTGGAAAGTTTTTCGTTGATTTGTTCCAAGATTTTTACTGATACTTTGAAGTCATCACTGAGATTAGGGAATTTTTCCTTTTGGAATTCAGGGATCTTAAAGATGGGGTTGGCTATAGGATTAGGGCTTGGAGCCCCTTTCTCAGGAGCGGGTGAACTAAAAGGAAGTATCGAGTTTTTAGTATCTCCTATTTGCTGGGAGATAGTGTGAAGGACCTGATTAGTATAGTTGTTTTGTTCAACTATCCTATCGAGATCTCCATTGATAGGGGCTGATAGAGGTCTATCATGTTTCTTCTTGAAGGGTGAAGCATTGAGGACTTCATTGGAATGAGGAATTTTATCCCTTCAAGAGGAGGAGTAACGAATTCAATTATCTTGTTACTCTGGGTATACCATTTAGTAATGATAACGTTAAGGGATTCATTTTGGTTTTCTATTCTTTCGGTAAACTCAAACCATCGAAAGAATTCTATGTCACATCGGAGTCTCTTCATATCGGCTATCCATAGCCGACCTAACTCCTTTTGTTGTTCTTTCGAATAGGTACTGGTGTACCATTTCCTTTTTATTGCATCCTTAGGGAGGTACCAGCGGACTTTAAGAGCTTTAAGGTCAGGTGTATACTCTTATTCCGATTTGATGATGAGTAGGCTGGGGTCGGTCCTAATTTTTTGACTGGATATGGTAGGGAGAGGTTCCATATCGGAGGCTGTAGGACTACCTGGATCATAAGGATTTTCAGGTTCTAGGGACTCATGGACCCTAGTGGATTGCTAATAATAAACTTTTGGGACAGGACCAGAGAAGTCAACTCCTCTTACTTTACCCTTGTCAGTGATCGTTTTTCTACTAAGAAAAACTATTATAAAAAAACCTCTCCTCCAGACGTCCAATTTAAGAAAAATCCCTACCTCTCAACTTTCAACCATAATGGTAGAGGAATAACTAAATGGAATATTGACGGTTTGGCTGAACACCAAATCTACAACAAACTCCATGAAATGGGTGTATCCATCACGGCTTACAAAATTAGAGGAGCCACTGATAAGGAAGCAGCTACCATGATCGTATCAGGTTTCACTGGTATGATAAAACATTAGTGGGACAACTACTTCACTGATGACATTAAAAACCTTATCTATGGAGCCACGGCCATAGAAACAGTGTTCAAGAGTGAAAATGGCCAAGAAGTTCCAGAGCAAGTTGCAAAAGAA